>NW_024108718.1:0-235375 GCF_013358895.1 Oreochromis aureus | reverse complement strand
TGTGTTTAATGCATGGCTATTGTTAAGGTTCAAAATATTGGGAAGAGATGCAGGAGGAAATGCAAGTAACCACAATGTTCCAAGAGGTGAAGTCAAACGATGATTTTAATGAACAAGCGTGGGAGAATGAGCTGACCCTGTGCGCAGACAGCATCAAAATCTCATCCCCAAAACTTCAGAACACAGTTTTATGCATCGGGGTATTAGAACGCCCCCTCAAGCGTTAGAAAAACACAATACAAGCATACGTCAAATCAAAACCACAAACATTCAGTTAACTTTTGACACATTTTAAAAGAACATTTGCTTACATCTTCTTCCAGGTGCTGTCCCTGCAACCACAGCTCTAGCATAGCTGTTGGACATCCTGCACTTGCATCAAACCGTCATGTACACAGACATAAAAACTGCAACCCTAGCAAAACATACTTAAACTTTCACCTACAAAATGAACTCACTACTGTATGTGTGTGTGTGGGGGGGTGTGTGTTACCCTCGCTTTGCACCTTCTTTGACCTCTCTGCTTATGCAACCAGGCCGAGGCCTTCCTCATGTGTGTAACAATCTTGACTTCTATGTAAAATGTATAAGAATGCAAAATGTAAAAATGCATTAAGCAAATGTTTCAATCTAATACCTGTTTCAATCTAATGCTTTGCACCTTCTTTGACCTCTCTGCTTATGCAACCAGGCCGAGGCCTTCCTCATGTGTGTAACAATCTTGACTTCTATGTAAAATGTATAAGAATGCAAAATGTAAAAATGCATTAAGCAAATGTTTCAATCTAATACCACTGCTTAAAACTAAAATAAATAAAAGGTATACATGAATAAAATAATAAAGAACAACAGGATACAAATGTATTGTAAGCGTGTGCAATTCTTCCTTAGCTCCTGTCAACCTCACAGTAGATTGGCTAATCATAGCGCTAGCCAAAGGCTCTAGACCCTCAAATGACGACTGAGCCACAACTCCTTTAAAAGCCACAGAATGCAATGTGTATAAAAAATGATCATAGGTGCACCTGCAATGACAGATTATCATATGATTATACAGGCACCTGTAAATAAAGTAAATAAAGGTTAACATGAAATTAATGCAAACTTTAAGGTAATATCAATAACTTCAATAAATGCGTCAATGCAAATGCTTGTTATATGATTATGATGCAATAGCAATAACAAAATAATGAAAATGGAAATAGTAAAATGAAAATAATAAAAATGAAATAATAAAATGGAAATAATAAAAATGGCAGTCCACTGCCCTCGTAATCACCTTCTCTATCAAACCTATGGCACAAGGAATGAGACAACAACCATTGTCCGAACACCGAGGTCATCCAGCCCTCCAGCGGATTGTCAATTCCCGAGTTTTCATGCATGGTTTTGGACAAGCTCTTCAGGCCCTCCAGAGCTCGAGTCACTGAGCGATCTGGAGCAGTGTTGTTTGGAATGAAGGTGCAGCACTGATCACCAAACATAGCACAGACGCCCGCTTTTTCTGCCAACAGCATATCAAGGACCATTCTGTTTTGCACTCCCATCAATGAGGTCGGACCCATCTGTTCCGCTAACCCCTCCATCCCGTCTCTGGTAAGGTTAGAGAGTCTCAGCACATTATAATGAACATAATTGATTCTATCTACGTTTTTATTTGGGGTCACTGGAAAGAAAGCAGAAACTATTGGAAGATTTTCAAAACCGGCTGCTATTTGGTCGGCAAGTTTATATTCGTTTGGAACCCCCCTGGGCACTCCAATGGAGTTGATCCAGGTTGGCGAATTCATCCTAGGGTCATAAGCATGTGTTCCCTCAGCTCCTCTTTTTACCAAAATGTGTCTTTTGCGCCTAGCTGTCAATGTGCGTGTGTTGTGCTGTGGAATAGCCTTTACCTGGTTTCCAATTAGCGTGAGTGGTGCTCCTGGTCTCACCATTGCGCACGTCCCCACACTTCCCAGAGGAACACGAACCAAAAGAGTGTTGTGCCCACAATAATATACAACCCAAGTCCCAATTAGAGTGGTTGCGTCACTTACATTGTTTGCGGTTCTCCCCGTCTGGGTGACAGAACACCAACTTGGGTCAATTTCTCCCAGCTTATATTTTACTCTATCTGTGGAAAACTTAAAACACGTATAGTTATCTTTTCTGGGCATAAATGGTCCCACTTTGGTGTGTTTGTCAATTGGGGGAAATAAACTATTCTTTATTAATTCTCATTTGGTTCTCATTGGCTCCACTTTAAGAGTCACCACTATCAACCATATTACATTTGTGCAAATTAATTGCATGCTGTGTTGTCAAATGTTTTTGCATGTTGGAGGTATTTACCCTCTTTGTTGTTATCATTGTTGCAGTTATTACTCAAAAAACTACTGATGACTGATTGAAAAATCAGACCTTATGGAAGGTGAAGGATTAAAGAACGGGGTACTCGGGAATGCTCCTCCGGGACATATCCTTGCTAGTCAATGAGAAACCGGTGATGCCTCGATGTCAGCTGTCTACAATCTGGCTGATGGTGTAGGCCGGGTGATGGGCAAGTGGTAGTGGGTTGGACAGAGGACATAATGGACTAGACTGAACAGGTGTGATTTCAGAGACATGGAATGTAGGATGAATTTGTAGAGATGGAGGCAACTTGAGTTTCACTGCAGAGGGGCTGATCACTGAGTCAGTCTCATACGGTCCAATGTAATGGGAGTAAGTTTATAAATTAGAGATGGTAAAGGAATGTTTTTAGCAGAAAGACATACCTTTTGAATAGTTACAAAGCTAGGAGTGGGAGTCCTGTGGGAATCGGCATACATCTTAATTTGTTTGGTGGTTGTGAGCAAAGCCTCTCTGGTCTGAGTCCAGATCTACCGGCTCTATTGTAGGTATACAGAGGGCATGGTCATGATCTTTCTCTATTGCATACAGCTGCTTTTATTTCTGGCAAAGATGGAACAAGCTGCCACATAGTCCTTGACGTCTTTCTCCAGAGTATCACACTAGAAGTAAGGTCTGAGCAGTGAGAGGTTTCTATCAAACCATGGTGACAGGGAAACTGGGTGGTGTGAGCCTAGTGGATCACAGCAGAGTGTCACATAGCAACGGTTTGGGGTACTGGAACTCAGATCAGGCTCATCTCGCAGAGCCTTTCTAATGGTCTCCAAATCCCACGTTAGGAACCCCACGTGAATAGGGTGAGGCTGGCTGATGTCAGAGAACTGACGTGAGAGGGTGTCCTGTTTGAAATTCCTTGAACCTATGAGATGTTGTAATAGAAACAGTTGCACCACTATTTTCCTTCTCAGGAACACAAACTGAAATCATCTGAATTGTAGCGCAAGTGCAAGTGGAACAGATAAGCAGCAGCGATAGGACTAGTTCGTCCTTATCAGCTAGGCAGAGAGATTCAGCTGGAAATGATGTGCAGCAGGTTAGGATGATCAACGATAGAAATTAAAATATACTAAAGCGAGAAGAGAATATGTTAGGAAGGTGGAAGGGGTATTTTGGGGATGAGTGAAATGTGTGTGAGAGAGAAGGTGACACATGGAAGACAGTGAATCATAAAGTGCAGAGGATTAGTTACAAACAAACTAACTAACAAAACAGTTTAGCAGGATCAATAGGCAAACAGGTTGACTAGTAGCCAGAAGCCAGAGGGGAAAAAAATAAGAATCTTCAATGCTGATGGATTGATTTTTGTACCACTTGCAGGTGTAGAGCCTTTGATTTTGTGTTTGCATTGTTTCTTCATCGATTAGGTGTGATATCTGCTCGTTTCTCACTTGATTATTGCAATTAATGTTGCTGTCTCTATTTTCAGGTGTTCATATTTTGCAAAGAATGAATGGCTGTGAATCGGATGATGAGACTGGAGAAATTAATGGGTTTAATCAATATGGTTATAATAAATAATAAATAAAACTTTATTTATAAAGCACACTAAAAAACCCAAGGGTATACCAAGGTGCTTAACAAAAATAAAATAGGAAAAGGGAAATGGGAGGGAAAAGAGAAAGGACCTGGCACGTATCAATTATAAAACTTTGACAATCATAAGATATAAAAGTAGTTCACAAGCATAACGGATAAAAATGTACCAACGCACACCAAGTGTTAACTAGGTGGAAAGGCAAGATTAAACAAATAAGTCTTCAGCCGTGATTTAAACAGAGGCAGAGAGTCAGACGCCCGGATAGACACAGGAAGGTTGTTCCATAAGACCGGGGCAGCTACAGCAAACGCACGGTCACCGCGAGACTTCAGCCGAGAACAAGGTTGCTCCAGAAGAATTTCGGTAGCAGATCTAAGTGCTCTGACAGGAGTAGGGATGGGTACCGGTGTCCGGTGCCATGATGGCACCGGTGCTGACATAAACGGTAGTAACCAGACCGAAAAGCAGCGCACATTTCGGTGCTTTATTTCGGTGCTTTTTTTTCCCCTGAGCCAATTCTAGCCAATCATTTTACGTTTCCGAGGATAGTAGGCGGGGCCAGGTACGTACGTTCTTTTAGAGCAGAGCTACAGATTAAAAATGCCCAAGGCGAAGCGATCAAAAGTCTGGCTGTACTTCACAGCAAAGATGCAAACTCAGCAGCCTGCAACAAGTGCTTTAAGCTGATATTGTGATACTGTGCAAAGGAGGTAACACCTCAAATCTGATGAAACACCTGGCGACGCATAGCGGTTTTTTAAAGCCGAGAAATAAGCCGTGTTTGATAGCTTGCTGCGAGACCTCGCACTGCACATCTACTGCGGGTGTGGTGCCTGTTATCGGACCCGGAGTTAGCAACATCCCCCAATAGAGAGTCCTGGCCCCTAGCCCTGTCAGCGTAGCAGAAATGATGACGGATGATGATGGCAGCAGCAGCCGTTCTCCTCTGCGTGAGTAGCTTCATGTTGTTCGTGTGTAATTAACGTTGAGTAGGCTAACCACATTATTACATTAATGCATGTAAGGTGAACTAGCAAACACCGTCGTAGTTACATGCAGCTGTCTTCTTGTTTGATGGCAGATACTCCCTTCACCCTGGCCAAAAAGGTAGCCCAAAGAAAAAGTGGAAAACAGTTAAACATGAGAGGTTTTGGACAAAGTTTGTGTTTTTTCCATTGTTTAAGCACTGCTTCCAGCCAAGAGTGATGCCATATATGCCCAATAGCTGCAGAAAAGGCTAACATTGTTATCTTTTACAAAAAAAACAGCTGAACATGAGAGGTTTTTGGACCAATTTTGTGTTCTCCATTCTTTAAGCACCGGTTTGAGCACCGTTTAAGCACCGGCACCGTTTCAAAAGTACCGGTTTGGCACCGGTATCGGATAAAACCTAAACGATACCCATCCCTAGACAGGAGTGTGTAACCTGAGAAGCTCATTGAGGTAGCTCGGCACCAAATTATTAATGGTTTTGTAGGTGAAAAGTAATATTTTAAATTGAATACGGTATTTAATTGGAAGCCAGTGCAAGCCAGCAAGAACAGGAGTGATGGAAGAAAACTTCCTGCTGCCTGTCAAAAGGCGTGCCGCTGCATTCTGGACAGTCTGCAATCTAACGAGAAGGGTGGAGGAAAGGCCAATGTAAAGAGAGTTGCAGTAGTCCAACCTGGAAGTCACGAATGCGTGAATGAGTTTTTCCAGGTCATTGTGCGGAATGTAGCGCTTAGCCTTAGAAATGAGGCGCAGCTGATTAAAACTAGACCTCACAACAGCAGACACTTGCTTGTCAAATTTAAGCGAGCTATCCAGTAGTATGCCCAAATTACTGGCATAATCAGAAGGACAGCTAGCAAAAGGCATCAGAGCAGCACACAGTTGGTCGCGAGGATTTTACTATCGAACACAACGATCTCCGTTTTCTTTTCGTTCAGGACAAGAGAATTACTCTTGAACCAATCTTTAACCTCACACATGCATTCACGAAAATAGTGAAAAGACATAGCAAGATCATCAGTAATCTCAAAATAAATCTGTATATCATCAGCATAGCAATGAAAGGCAATATTATACTTTCTCAAAAATTGCTCCAAGAGGGAGCAGATATAGCGAAAAGAGAATAGGGCCTAATACAGATCCTTGAGGCACACCACAGCGTACAGGTACCGAGGAAGATGAGAAGTTGCCCAAATTAACCGAAAAAGACCTGTCAGCGAGATAAGATTTAAACCAGTTGAGGGCAGTGCCTCTTATACCCACAGTGTGCTCAAGTCTTAGTAGAAGAATTTTATGATCAACCATATCAAAAGCAGAGGAAAGGTCCAATAAAACCAGGACCACAGAGCGTCCAGAGTCGGTGCTTACAAATAGGTCATTGAGAACTCTAAGCAAGGCCGTTTCAGTGCTGTGACGTGGCTTAAAGGCAGACTGAAATTTCTCTGCAATGTTGTTCGCGTCTAGGTACGCCTGAAGCTGAGAGAGAACTAGTCGCTCCAGGATCTTGGACAGAAACGGAAGCTTAGAGATTGGTCGATAGTTCAAAAGATCATAACAATCAAGATTCTTTTTTTTCAGAATAGGCTGGACTACAGCATGCTTAAAGGCCAGTGGGACAGATCCAGAGAATAGAGAAAAATTCATTAAGAATAAAATACTCGGTCCAATTACATCAAAGCAGCCCTTAACAATGCGTGATGGGAGAGTATCAAACACAGCATTGGTGTTTTTCAGTTGATCAACCAGCTGCTTCAGATTCGAAAGCGACACGGGCTCAAATTGATGAAAAGTTGAATTACACTCAGAGGAAAAGACGGGATAAGAGGCAGACGAAGAGGAAAGCTTAAGGGATGAAACCTTATCTAAAAAAAGAATTTGAAAACGCTCACAAAGAGCTTGTGAATACAGTAAAGGCATATCAGGACAGGGATTAACAACAGAATTAAAAATTTTAAATAGCATACGGGGGTTGTGATCATTAGCCAAAATAACTTTGGAAAGAAAAGATGCCTTAGCCATTCTAGCAGCAGTTTGAAACTGTGAGCGGCTGCTCCGTAACATATCATAAGAAACCTGAAGTTTATCTTTTTCCACCTCCTCTCATCACGGCGACAGACACGTCGTGAAGGCACGTGTAGTATCATTTAGCCAGCAATGAGAGTAGGTTCTAGGGCGCTTCATTTTGATGGGAGCAACAGAATCAAGAATAAAAGAACAAACAGATAACAGGATATTAGCACAACCATCAACCGAACAGTCGTCAGGTACAGCCGAATCAGAGGTAGATGAAAATAATGATAGCAAAGTATCAGCATAACCATCAGATGAGCGAACTGAGCAACAGTCAGGAATTATAGGCGCCAAATCTAAAAAGACACAGCAAACTTTGACACAGCTTCAGAGCTGAGTACGCCGTGAGCGGACGAGAAAAAGAGCTCCAGGGTGCAGTCCAGCGGCAGATAAGCCAATATCAAAGGAAATTAGAAAATGATATGATATCCCAGCGTCATTTATATCCTTAATACAAATATCCAGGCCATACGTAAAAACCAAGTCCAAAGTATGGCCTTTAACGTGGGTTGGTTCATTTACCCATTGAAGGAGGTTAAAAGAGTCCATTAAAGCAAGAAAGTCTTTAGCAAGCAGGTCATCCTTACAACAGATGTGTATGTTAAAATCACCAAGAATAAGAACAGAATCATATTTAAAAAGAACAGAACCCAAGAAATCGGCAAAGTCCGAGATAAAACACTTGTTATATTTGGGCGGTCGATAGACCAACACACATAAAGTGGTCGAGGAAGCAGACATCTCCAATAACTGAACTTCAAAACTAGCAAAGTTAGGTGAGGAAAGTTGCCGAACATTATATACGTTTTTAAAAACCGAGGCTAAACCACCTCCCCTACCAGAAAGCCTCGGTGAACTAAAAAAGGCACAGTCCAAAGGAAGAAGTTCAGAGAAAGGAATGAGCTCACCAGGGCGAATCCAGGTTTCTGTAAGGAATAAAACATCAAGGCCACTAGTAGAGAATAAGTCATTTAAAACAAAGGTCTTATTTACAAGCGACCTGACATTAAGCAGTGCCATCCGTGGCCAGGGTACTAAGTCACCTCTAGAAGCACGACGCAGAGTGCATAGATTGCTTCGACAAACTCCCTGTCGGCGCGATGTTATCCAAATCCGAGTAGGAAAGCGTGTCGCAGAGCGGGCAGATGCTTGGTGATCAGCCGGGTAAATCCAGCGACAAGTAAGCAGTTTAGCGTCCGGGCAATCCAGGAGGAGGGAAAAATGATGGCGTATCCAGATTAACATGTACATGGTCCGTAATTCTGGCTCTGAGAAAGGCCCTGAGACGGACGCGACGGCCACTCCGTCTTCCCCGGTTCCTGTAGCGTTTCTTGTGGAAACTAGGAAGCGGTAGGTAGGAGAAGCCGCAGGACGAATCCAGTTGTGGTAAGTTAGCGCTGCCCACACTCCAGCAGGGGACGGCCCGAAACGAATGGAAAGTACGAAGATTTAAAAGTGTTTGCCTGTCATATGTAATCAGTCCACAACCACTAGATAAACATAAGACTAGAAAAATAAAGATAAAAAACACAGAGCCGAGGTCCATAAGGGAAGGTAAGGGAAAAAGGGAGGGTAAAAAGCGGCGAGACGGACGGCAAGCCAAGTACACCGGCGCCATCTTTGATGATTAGGGATGGGTATCGTTTAGGTTTTATCCGATACCGGTGCCAAACCGGTACTTTTGAAACGGTGCCGGTGCTTAAACGGTGCTCAAACCGGTGCTTAAAGAATGGAGAACACAAAATTGGTCAGAAAACCTCATATGTTTAGCGGTTTTTTTGTAAAAAGATAACAATGTTAGCCTTTTCTGCAGCTATAGGGCATATATGGTATCACTCTTGGCTGGAAGCAGTGCTTAAACAATGGAAAAAACACAAAATTGGTCCAAAAACCTCTCATGTTTAGCTGTGTTCCACTTTTTCTTTGGTCATTTTAGCCTTTTTGGCCAGGGTGAAGGGAGTATCTGCCGTCAAACAAGAAGACAGCCGCATGTAACTACGACGGTGTTTGCTAGTTCACCTTACATGCATTAATGTAATAATGTGGTTAGCCTACTCAATGTGAATTACACATGAACAACATTAAGCTACTCACTCAGAGAAGAACGGCTGCTGCTGCCATCATCATCGTCATCATTTCTGCTACACTGGCAGGGCTAGGGGCCAGGACTCTCCTCTTCGGGTTTTTTGGGGGATGTTGCTAACTCCGGGTCCGATAACAGGCACCACACCCGCAGTAGATGTGCACGGTGTGACGTCTCGCAGCAAGCTAAACACGGCGCATTTCTCGGCTTTAAAAAAAACCACGCTATGCGTTGCCAGGTGTTTCATCGGATTCGAGGTGTTACCTCCTTTGACAGTATCACAGTATCACCTTAAAGCACTTGTTGCAGGCAGCTGAGTTTGCATGCTTTGCTACGAAGTACAGCCAGACTTTTGACCGCTTCGCCTTGGGCATTTTTAATGTGTAGCTCTGCTCTAAAAGAACATACATACCTGGGCCCGCCTACTTTCCTCGGAAACGTAAAATGATTGGCTAGAATTGGCCCAGGAAAAAAAAAAAGCACCGAAATAAAGCACCGAAATGTGCGCTGCTTTTCGGTCTGGTTACTACCGTTTATGTCAGAACCGGTGCCATCATGGCACCGGACACCGGTACCCATCCCTAGTTATGATGGAGAAGACTTTCTAGCTTTTGACCTGCAGACAGTGACATGGATTGCTCCAAAACCACAGGCTGTCATCACCAAAATGAGATGGAATACTGAAAAAACTCGATTGGAATACAATAAAAACTTTTTCATCTCTAAATGCCCTGAGTTGCTAAAGAAATATGTGCACTATGGGAGGGACTTCCTGCAGACAGAAGGTAGAATTATAGAATCTCATCTAGTAAAAAAGAGAATTCATATTGCCTTCTTGTATTAATTTTTGAAATTTAGAGTAAATTTCAAAAACCTGTCTCTTTGCAGTCCTTCCTTCAGTGTCTCTCCTCCAGAAGACTCCCTCCTCTCCAGTCAGCTGCCATGCTACAGGTTTCGATCCTGACAGAGCCGTGATGTACTGGAGGAAAGATGGAGAGGAGATCCATGAAGGTGTAGACCAAAGAGAGATCCTTCCCAACAATGACGGGACCTTCCAGATGAGTGTTGATCTGAAACTTTTATCAGTTACACTTGAAGAGTGGCAGAGGTACGACTGTGTGTTTCAGCTCTCTGGAGTTAGTAGCGACATTATCACCAAACTGGACAAAACAGTGATCAGGACCAATCGGGGTAAGACTGAAACCTGCAGGGATTTTGAAAATATCATTTGGTTTTCTTGAGCTTTCAAATTGTCACACTTGGCTTACTCCAACTGTGACAAGTAATAAATATAAACATGCAATATAAGTCATGGCTAAAACTGGGATCAGAGTAAATGTAATGGAGCAGCAGTAGTTGTGTGTTGTTGTTTCACTCAGACACTCATTAACTATCAGGTCCTTTCTTTTTCATTTTTAACTCATTCTTTAATACCTGAACACATTTTCACTGTATTATTGACATATATCAAGTGTTGAAATATTTTGTTCATCAGAGAAGCCCACTGACATGGTGATCTTCATCAGTGCTGCAATGGTTGTTCTAGTTTTCATCCTCATCGCAGCTGTGGTATCTGTAGCTTACAAAAAGAAGAAAGGTGAGAAATCTAAATGGGAAAAATATATATTTTTATTTTTTGAATTCGTGAATCCATACTGTCACATGAGTTTGGTTACAAATGGCCAAAATCTAAAATGAGAGTATGAGTTTTAGAGACACAGGACCATGACAGTATAATAATGATGTGAGAACAAACCAATCAAATTAATAGAAATTGAAATGGGCTTCTTCATTCTGAACAGGAAAGAGGAACACAAAAATCAATAGATGACGGAGGCACACAAAATGCACGTGAAATGAAAAAAATCTAACAACTGTTAAAAGTTTTTTTTTGTTTATTTCAGCTTTTCAGCTTCTTTCATATTCTCCACCCAGTGAGTAAAACCTGCTTGTATTGTATATGTAATTTGTGAGATGTGATGTGTCATTAAAGACATTAAAGGATTACATTTTAAGACGTGCACAGATTCATGCAAAAGCAAAACCTTTATGACTTTTTGCCAGTGCAAATCATCTTTGTTATTTGTACTCTTGCTTGCTTGACCATAACTAATCGTCTCTATGTTTAACTGGGAAGCAGGGGCAAGTTTGCAAACAGAAACCACCAGTCACTGCATATTACACCTTTGAAAAGTTTTGAAAATATCCTGATTGTAAGTTTTTGATCTTACAGTGCCTGATAATGGCTCTGAGCAGGCTGAGAGACTAAATCAAATGTGACTGTCCTGCAAGCAGTTCTGCTCTCCACTCTCTGTATGGCTTTCCTCTGGATGCTTCATCAGCTTCTACAGTTCAAAGACTTACATTAAAAACTCATTACAATTACTGAGAGCATTTTAAAGACCACTGTTGAACAGGTTGCTACACCTGCTGTAGATTAGTGCAAATTTTTTTCCAGCTGTCTGTGTTTAGATGTATTTGATTTTTTAATCTGCTTCACTGTACACATGCACTAGAATCATCACTCTTCTGTGAAAACAAGTATTAAATTTAATGTATGTTATGCAATGACTATTTGGTTGTTAGGCATTAACCAAACATGTTTTACCATTGAAAAACAATCAGTGAACAAAATAAAAAAAATAACAGCAAAACATCTGAAGCATGCCAGGAACAAAATCTGAGTGTTACTTGCTTATGTGTTGTTTTGTTAATGAATGGTAAATTACTTGATTTTGTGCTGGTTGCTTTATTGCTGCAAGTAGTCAAATACAAAATGAATAAATATGCGGCATAGAGAGGCATAGTCCTTGCTTATTTCCAGAATTATTGAATGAATAATGTTGGATTTTCTTAAAAATTACAAACATCTGACTTTTTCACTAAACTACAAAAAAGGGTTCCATTCATGCCTAATAATGATTAACGAGTTGTGTTATGGTCATTTATATTGAATATAAATGCGTTAGTGATCAATATAACTTGAGAAGGTGAAATACTTTCACCAGTTTCTGTCATGGGCCCTGTGCCTCCCCGGCCAGCCCAGTGTGGCCACAAGTGTTTGTTGTTTCTCTCTCTCTCTCTCTCCTACCTGTCTGCCTGGGCCGAGCTCTGATTGGGCTCCCGCCCTTGGCCCACGCACCTGCAGCTGATCTCGAGTGATTTGCAGTTGATCTCTGGCTCTTCTTAAGGCTGGGGTTCTGAGCTACTCGTCGCTGGAATATTGAATAACCCTCGTTAGTATTGCCTGGCTTCATTGCTATTCTGTTGTTCCCGTGCTTGCCTTCCACTTACCCTCGTCTGTGTAAATAGGTTACCCTGGATCAGCCAGGAGCGGAGCGAGTGCGAAGTGTGTTTCCCCAGCCTGTGATCCCCAGGACCCTGATGCCCCCCTCACGTGTACATAGCGCACCAGTGTGATTAATAAAGAATTGTTGAACCGTGCTTCCTCAGTCTGCGCCTGAGTCCGTTCCACCGCCGTGACAGTTTCAGTCTGTATTACGTTCAGCTTACTGAAACATAAAACTGAACATAGTTGAGAGGAGTCATATCAAATACATCTAACATATACTGTTGAATTATATTTTGGAGCCTACTGTACTCAACTTTATACACTTTATATTTGTGGGGTAGAGGCACGTTATCATGATCCTGGTCATACCTCTGCAAAACAAAAGCAATGAATGTATTAATATTAGCAATAAATTTATTTTATTTATATTTCTAATTCTCTTTTTTTTTTTCTCTGTGACCTGTTTCTCTGCCTTAAGTAGGCTCCACTCCATTTCTTCATTTATTGCAGAACAAGAGTCACATGATGCTGCTTACTCCTTACATTTTCAGAACAGGCTAACCAATTTGAGCCTAAACAGTAACCCATGAAGGGCAATCCTATTGGTATATCACCAGGGGATGTGGCCAGTGTTTCTTTGTTCGTTTTTTTGTTTGTTTGTTGGTTTGGCACAGCATGGGAATTAGGACAGATGTCTATAAACTGGTACTTCAGCATATAGTTAGCCCTACAAAAGAGGAACGAGCGGAGTGGCTGTGGTGTTTATAGTCAGAGTTAGATTACACAAAGGGTAGCAGAGATGAATTTGATGATGAGCTGATGATGCTCAGATTCATTCATTGAATTCCAACTTCACACTAACTTTATACAGTCTAGTAAACAGCATAAACAATATACTGTTAGTCTAGTGCAGGGGTGTCAAATGTACGGCCAATTTCATATGTCGGTTATTAATGGTCCGTTGGTATGTGGGAGCCAAATCTTCAGCCCTGCTGAGAATCCATGCAGGCGTGGTAGGATTTTATTTTGATGGGCACTCCATGCGGCCAATCACATGCAAAGACAGACTGGAATCATACCATTATATGAATGAAGGAAGGGGGGCAGAATTTCTGAAGCCAGTGTTGTGGTACAGGCCAGGTACATGGAGAGACGGGGAGCCAGATGTAATGGGTGAAAAAGTAAAATGAGCAACATCTGGCTGCATTTCAATGATGAAGCTGTAATCAGTTTTTGGCAAAGTGTCTTTCATAATCATCTATTTATCCTGTTAAAAGTCTCATTAACTGTGTAAAACTGTGTATACTACAGAAAGTAATTAAACAATAAACAATTAACCTGCTGCACGTAAGTACAAGGTACTTGCACCTTATTTGCTGGTCGTGTCATGAAGTGTTATGTAAATATAGACACGTGTGGTATACATAGAAATGTCAGAATCTCAGCTAAAATAGAATAGAATAGAATATAACAGAATAGCCCTTTGTTGTCATTTTACATGTACAAAGAAATATTGAGTGCTCCATGCCAGCTGCTCAGACCAGAATATAAGTAGTAAGACAGAAAAAAATAAATAACAAACAGGAGAAAGATATACAAAACAAGAGAAAGTAAGAGAAAGAAAGAAGAGAAAGAAAGAGAGTATAGAGTCCATATTTGAGTGGCCTGAGTGGTGAAAGTTACTCAGACCATGGCTATGATTTGTGAAGTGGGTGGGCAGGGGTGGGGTATGGGACCTGATTGACCAGAGGGCAGGGGTGGACTGGAACAAAAAAATCACCCAGGCATTTTTGCTAGATCCGCCCCTGCTCCACAGCTGGACTGATGATTTTTCATTTTTATGGGCCCATGTTTTTTGTTTTTTTGTTTGTTTTTTTGTGTTTTTTTAATGGTATTGACAATGAAAGGTGGTGGATTGGCCAATTGGTCATGATCGACTCTGGGCTGGACCAATTACAGCCGAGGAGGTTGGATGCCCCCTCCCCCCTGCTTGGGCAACGGCTCTGAAAGCAATCTTATCACAGACAAACAGAAGAAAATAGTATTGAGGTGAAAAGGAACGCGATTTGTCCCGTACTTCAGCTAGAATGGAAAAAAAGACACAAAGCTGGAGTTATTCTGCGTATTTACGCTGCACAGCTGCCTCTTCATTCTCTCCCCCTCCCTCTCCTGTTGCTACTTCAATCATGAAACTGATCAATGATCAGCTAATCTGCTTTTCTCGCTTGTTTGTTTGTCGCCCACCAGAAAGAGGAAACCAGTGGATGTTGCGCTAAACAACAGCAGCCCCTTTTAGCTTGATAAGCTGTTGTTAGAATGTATTCAATATTACTTTCTAGTATCAGCTGATGTTTGCTGGAGCCACAGCTGTAAAAGCTGCTGGTCATGATATTGGTTTGGATATCTGGTGAGCAGTGTTGGGCAAGTTACTTTGAAAAAGTAATTCAATTATAGTTACTAGTTACTTCTTCAAAAAAGTAACTGAGTTAGTAACTGAGTTACAATATTCTAAAAGTAATTAATTACTTGGAAAAGTAACTATTGCGTTACTTTAAAAAAAACAAAAAATGTTTAACCCTCTGGGGTCCAGGGTATAATTGGCCATTTTTTTACTACTCTTGATTTTCCCTCCACATATTACCTTTAAAAACTATTTACTTTGCCTTGTTTGGTATCATTCTTTTTAGCACAACCTCACGTGCCTGAATTTACAGTTATGTTCTCATTTTGTCATACTGTACAACCAGAATTGATCTAAAATCAGACAAAAAACATAAAATCAGAGTAGAAAAAGTTATATTTTTATTGTAACAGCCATAAACATGTTTAATGAATCATAACTTTCAATGCAAATATTAATGGTCAATTTTAAAATACTATGCACAAGTTTTGCAAACAACAAAGTTATTTGCATCCATTTACCTTTTACCCTTTTTTTAAATAACCATTTCAAACTATTTACAGAACAATCAGCTGTTCTTCAATAAGATGGCACACAAATTATTTGTGCCACTCCAAAAAAATATTTTCTGTCCAGTACAAAGGAGAACATCACAGCCTGATACCTGCAGGTCTGACAGCAGCAGGTGTATCACTCCTGTTCCTACCTGGAGACAGCAGTCGCTTCATTGTTCTGACACACAACACAAAACTATCCACCACACTACACACTAATTACACAAGACAACACATTAACTACACACTTCAAACACGCTAAACGTCACAAATCTCTCACATCTCAAAACTTGCTCTCTCTCTTTTTCTGCTCTCTCTCTCTCTCTCTCTCTCTCCGTCACTCCTAAAACTTCCCCTGTTTTGTTTTGTTTTGTTTTTTTGCTCATAAGCAGAGAGTGCTTGCTAGCGCTAACGTGGCGAAACTATTGAAGAAAAAACGCTGCATATATATTGTTTATCATGACTCTGGTTTTACGTGGCCTATCGACACAATTTATAAACTGGTATATATCACCTTGTTGCTTTGTCTTTAAGTGGTCATGTGATTGACTTACCACGACTACTTTATTCTTCCTCAGTCAAACAGCAGCACTCATGCGATTGTTTTGCCCCCTGAGCTCCAGGTGTTGTGCTAGACAGTGACCGTGATTACCGTCCACGGGAGCGCGCAGCTGCTTAAAGCTGTAGCGTCCAGATTACTTACAGCTACTTCCGTGCAGCTGATATAAGATGCGGTAAGCTGAACACAGCGTCAACCGTCTGTTTGTTGAAAAATAGTAATGGACCGCGTTTCCTTGTTAGTAACTGTAACGCCGTTGTAACGATAGGAATAGTAACTAGTTAGATTACTCGTTACTGAAAAAAGTAACGCCGTTAGTAACGCCGTTACTTGTAACGCCATTCTTCCCATCACTGCATGTGAGAGGGAAACATGAAGATGAAACCAGGAGATGTCCTTACTGAATCATCAGAGCTGAACAGGTGATGGAGAAACAGGTTTACCTTTTAGGTGACATGAATGAGTTGAAGGGAAGTTATGAATTGTTTTTGAGAGACAAATAACACCAGGATCCTTTTCTATGTCGCTGACAGCTGGTAACTGTGCAGGGGCGGGTCTAGCAAAGTTTTGCCAGGGAGCAGGTAGGGCATTAACAGGGAAAGGGGGGGGGGGGGCAAAAAACCCCCAAAACTTTTCTTTCTTATTCTCATTTCAAATGCTTAGCTTTAATAAATAATTATCTGAATCTTACAACCAAAGTTTTCATCTGATGTAAAATGTATAGAAATCATTAGGGATGCACCTTTACCACTTTTTTGGAAACGAGTATGAGTACGAGTACTTGCATTTCCGTACTCGCCGATACTAATACCGAGTTATTAATAAAAACATGATTTAAATTTACAGGTAACAGCTTTAGTCCTATAATTTAACAAAAACAAAATTCAATTCAGTTCAATTCAATTTTATTTATATAGCGCCAAATCACAACAAAAGTCGCCTCAAGGCGCTTTATATTGTACAGTAGATCGCACAATAATAAATACAGAGAAAACCCAACAATCATATCATATGACCCCTATGAGCAAGCACTTTGGCGACAGTGGGAAGGAAAAACTCCCTTTAACAGGAAGAAACCTCCGGCAGAACCAGGCTCAGGGAGGCGGCCATCTGCTGCGACCGGTTGGGGTGAAAGAAGGAAAACAGGATGAAAGACATGCTGTGGAAGAGAGACAGAGATTAATAACAGATATGATTCGATGCAGAGAGGTCTATTAACACATAGTGAGTGAGAAGGTGACTGGAAAGGAAAAACTCAATGCATCATGGGAATCCCGGCAGCCTCACGTCTATTGCAGCATAACTAAGGGAGGATTCAGGTTCACCTGGTCCAGCCCTAACTATATGCTTTAGCAAAAGGAAAGTTTTAAGCCTAATCTTAAAAGTAGAGATAGTGTCTGTCTCCCGAATCCAAACTGGAAGCTGGTTCCACAGAAGAGGGCCTGAAAACTGAAGGCTCTCCTCCCATTCTACTTTTAAATACCCTAGGGACAACAAGTAGGCCTGCAGAGCGAGGCGAAGTGCTCTAATAGGGTGATATGGTACTACAAGGTCATTAAGATAAGATGGGGCCTGATTATTTAAGACCTTGTAAGTGGGGAGCAGGATTTTGAATTCAATTCTGGATTTAACAGGAAGCCAATGAAGGGAAGCCAAAACAGGAGAAATATGCTCTCTCTTCCTAGTCCCTGTCAGTACTCTTGCTGCAGCATTTTGGATTAGCTGAAGACTTTTCAGGGAGTTTTTAGGACATCCTGATAATAACGAATTACAGTAGTCCGGCCTGGAAGTAATGAAGGCATGAACTAGTTTTTCAGAATCACTCTGAGACAGGATATTTCTAATTTTAGAGATGTTATGCAAATGGAAGAAAGCAGTCTTACATATTTGTTTAATATGTGCCTTGAAGGACATGTCCTGGTCAAAAATGACTCCAAGGTTCCTCACAGCATTACTGGAGGCCAAGGTAATGCCATCCAGAGTAAGGATCTGCTTAGATACCATATTTCTAAGATTTTCAGGGCCGAGTACAATAACCTCAGTTTTATCTGAATTAAGAAGCAGGAAGTTAGCGGCCATCCAGATCTTTATGTCTTTAAGACATTCCTGCAGTTTAACTAATTGGTGTGTGTTACCTGGCTTCATGGACAGATAGAGCTGCGTATCATCTGCATAGCAGTGAAAATTTATGCTATGTCTTCTAATGATGCTGCCTAAGGGAAGCATGTATAATGTAAATAGAATTGGTCCTAGCACTGAACCCTGAGGAACACCATAATAGACCTTAGTGTGTGAAGAGGACTCTTCATTTACTTGAACAAATTGGAGTCTATTAGATAGATATGATACAAACCACTGCAGCGCAGTACCTGTAATACCTACAGCATGTTCCAATTGCTCTAATAGGATATTATGATCAACAGTATCGAACGCTGCACTAAGGTCTAGCAGGACAAGCACAGAGATGCGTCCACTGTCAGAGGCCATAAGAAGATCATTTCTAACCTTCACTAAAGCTGTTTCTGTGCTGAGATGAGCTCTGAAACCTGACTGAAACTCTTCAAATGAGCCATTCCTCTGCAGATGATCTGTTAGCTGTTTGACAACTACTCTTTCAAGGATTTTTGATATGAAAGGAAGGTTGGAGATTGGCCTATAATTAGCTAAGACAGCTGGGTCTAGAGATTGCTTTTTAAGTAAAGGTTTAACTACAGCCAGCTTGAAGGCCTGTGGTACATAGCTGATTATTAGATATAGGTTGATCATATTTAAGATATGAAAACAAGGGACTGGTTTGGAATTAAGAACATTTATTTAAAATGAAAAGCATGTTGTATGCAACATATTACAGAATAAATAATTATGAAAAAAAAATTAAACAGTGTCAGTGCAACTCAAGTATTTTCTTTTCAGTTTATTGTAAACTCTGCCGCTTTGAACAACACAAGGGGCATTAATAAACATCTTTGCTATTTAGTGCACAATATTTGAATAAACTAACAACATCCACCAACATAGAACTGTGGACAACTCACTTAATGGAGAGAAAAGTGAGTGGCAGGTTTTGCTTTAAGAAAAGTAGCTTTTCTTTCCAATGTGAAATACCCTTTGAGAGTAAGACTATGTTTTTTGGACACGTACCTCAGGAATGGCCGAAAAGCGATAAACATTTAGTAAATATTTTGCTGGTGGCCTGTAAAAAGAGTATTACCAGAAAATGGTTATCACCGGAGAGCCCAACCATAAATCTATGGATGGACATCACAATGGACATCTATAAAATGGAAAAGATAACAGCTTTTGTTAATCACAAATTGGATAAATTTACATCATATTGGGAAAAATGGGTCAAATATGTCACGCCTCATAGGCCAGATTTTACTTTCACAAACCAGTAGTTATGAAGTATGAGAGTATGTAAGAGTAAGATCACTCCCTATTAGTACATATTTATTTTTATTTATTTTTTTCCTCCTTTTTTCTTTCTTTTTTTTTTTTTTTTTTTTTTTTCTTCTTTCTGTCTGTTTGTTTCAATTGTTGGTATGGCTGTAAGTTTTTTTTTGTTTTTGTTTTTGTTTTTTTTATTTCTTTTTTTCTTTTTTTTATAAACAGGATATGAACTAAAATATTATTTCAGCAATAAGGGCAGACAACAGATGCAAGAAGTATCCCCATGTGATGTATATGCTATGAAGGTCTGTTTCTAAATGTCTATTGAAAAATAAAAAATTATAAAAAAAAAAAAAAGAAAAGTAGCTTTTCTGCATTATCAGCAGTCAGACTGTTTCTGTTTTCATCTATAATGTGTGACACTGAGCTAAAAAGCCTTTCACTTTCCACACTGCTACATGGGGCTGAGAGGTATTTACGGGCTATTTTAGCCAAAGTGGGGAACCTGATTTTGTTGACACCCCAGTACTTCAGAGGACTGTTTTCACGAGGGCTTGGGGCCTCTCCGAGGTATGTGTCGAGCTCACCTGCTACCAGCGGCTGTGCTGCCTGGGGCTGCTCCTTAGCGATGTTGTCAAATACAGTGTCTAGACTGCTGCTAGTGCTGGCCTGGGCCTTGAGGAACAGTTTAGCAGGAGGTTCTGCAGCTTCTGCCCGACTCCCCTCTGCCTCAGCTCTGGACATCATCTGCAGCTCCTGCTTCAGGTGCAGCTTGGCCTCTGGAGCAGTGTTGTTGCACAAAATTCATAAATGTATTAATATGTGGAAAAATAGGACTGATTTTAGTTTCCCCTAAACCACTGTGACAAATGCCAGCCATTTGACTTTCTGGTAGTAATAAGGGAAATGTATTTCATATTATATATATTGCATACATTTGTATTTGTGTATTTTAGTTACAAATATATAATATTTCAGATGTAAAATAATCTTACATTTAGTACTGTAGTTTATCATTGAATACCTATAGCACACAGACTTTACCTTGGGTCAAGTATGGTGGAGGTGAAGTACAGTGGGTTGGTCTCGACGTCACTGAACCGCTTCTTGACAGCTGCCAGTAAAGTTGCTTTCATTGTCTTGACGCCGTGGTTCTCGTCTGTTTCTCTGTTTAGAAGTCTCACTATTACAGTCACAGCTGAGATGACATCAGAGGCTAGTGCATCGTAGCTGCTCACTTTTTTAGTTAGTTCCTCAAAGGGGGCGAGGATGGCAACAGTCGTCTCCATAAGAGCCCATTGGTGAGCGGTGAGATAGTCAGGGAGTTCATGCTCGGACACATACACCCCCAGCACTCGCTTTTGCTCAATGAGGGACTGGAGCATGTAATGCGTGCTGTTCCAGCGCGTCTGTACGTCCTGCTGCAGTCTCTTTATTGGCTGGTTGAGCTGTCCCTGGATGTCTTCGAGGCGGGAGTAGGCTAAGGCGGAATGTTTAAAATGCCCAACTATTTTCCGTCCCACTGCTGTAGCATCAGCTATGCTCCTCTGTGCTAATAAGCGTGGGTAAATAAGCGTGGGTAAACTCTTTGTACTCATTGTCGTGTTGGGATTTTAGGTGCTTGATTAAATTACTTGTGTTAAATGTGCTACCTTTTGAGCCTCCACTGGACAATTTCGCTGAGCACTATATGCAGTCCGCCTTTGTTTTCGCGTCTTCGTTCACTTTGAAATAGTTGCACACGGCTGATATGTTTTGCCTTGCCTTCTCCCAGCCCCGAGCTGCAGCCGGGGCCTGGGGGTGGGCACTCGGCGCCTGTGATTAACCCCTTACATGCCGCTCAAGCAGAGACATTTCTCAGACCGTGGTATTGGTCCCCGATATCGGGGGACTTTTAACGAGTACAAGTACTTTAGAAAATGTGGTATCGAGGCTGATACAAGATACCGGTATCGTATAGGTGCATCCCTAGAAATCATACATATACCAACAAGACAATGTACATCACTGTCACAACACCGTTTGTTTTCATTCAAAGGCTTTATGGCTTTTCCTATAATACCTGGTGGGCCGGTCTCTAGTCAAAATGCCCGGACGATTTTTTGTCCCAGTCCAAAATATGGGCCCATAAAAATGAAAAATCACCATGGGCCCACCAGGCAAATGTCCAGTATTCCCGATGGCCAGTCCAGCTGTGCCAGGGGCACCGACCAGAGGGCAGCAGGTCAAACGTTGGTGGACAGGGTGCAAGGGGTCACCTGTGATGGCCGTGGTTTTCCTGAGACAGGAGTAGGGATGGGTATCGTTTAGGTTTTATCCGATACCGGTGCCAAACCGGTACTTTTGAAACGGTGCCGGTGCTTAAACGGTGCTCAAACCGGTGCTTAAAGAATGGAGAACACAAAATTGGTCCTAAAACCTCTCATGTTCAGCTGTTTTTTTGTAAAAAGATAACAATGTTAGCCTTTTCTGCAGCTATAGGGCATATATGGTATCACTCTTGGCTGGAAGCAGTGCTTAACAATTGAAAAAACACAAACTTTGTCCAAAAACCTCTCATGTTTAGCTGTTTTCAACTTTTTCTTTGGTCATTTTAGCCTCTTTGGCCAGGGTGAAGGGAGTATCTGCCGTCAACCAAGAAGACTACCGCATGTAACTACGACGGTGTTTGCTAGTTCACCTTACATGCATTAATGTAATAATGTGGTTAGCCTACTCAACATAAATTACACACGAACAACATTAAGCTACTCACACAGAGAAGAACAGCTGCTGCTGCCATCATCATCGTCATCATTTCTGCTACACTGGCAGGGCTAGGGGCCAGGACTCTACTCTTCGGGTTTTTGGGGGATGTTGCTAACTCCGGGTCCGATAACAGGCACCACACCCGCAGTAGATGTGCTCGGTGTGAGGTCTCGCAGCAAGCTATCAAACACGGCGCATTTCTCGGCTTTTAAAAAACCGCTATGCGTCGCCAGGTGTTTCATCGGATTCGAGGTGTTACCTCCTTTGACAGTATCACAGTATCAGCTTAAAGCACTTGTTGCAGTAAAATGATTGGCTAGAATTGGCTCAGGAAAAAAAAAAAAAGCACCGAAATAAAGCACCGGAATGTGCACTGCTTTTCGGTCTGGTTACTACCGTTTATGTCAGAACCGGTGCCATCATGGCACCGGACACCGGTACCCATCCCTAGACAGGAGAATCTCCATGGCCTCCAGGGATGGCAAATGGCAGCCAATAATTTTTTTGGGTGGTGTAAAAGCTCACAAAAAACATTTCAACAACCACCAAACAGCTAAAACAGCAAACGATTAAAGAGCAAGTAAAGAGATTTAGCAAAAAGATATTTTAAAAAAACAGAAAAGCTTCTGTTTTTTTTTTTTAAGAGAGTTAAAAATCAAACAAACAAACAAAAACAAAAGAAACTAGCCAGTTTGGAAAATTAGCTACCAGAATTTTATTTTTATTTTCTGTAATTTTGCACCTTTATTTCTACAATTTAAGTCCAGAGAGTTTTGCTGACAGATTTCTTTCTTCGTTACAGCAGCTTTTTCTTTATCATGTAGAAAAACATTTCAATATGTAACTTCTTTACACTGACGGAAAGGGACGTTTCACTAGTCTGGCCTGCTTAAGATCAAAGTGTGCCGTATGTGTCCCACCATGTAATGTTTGACAGCCCTGGTGTAAAGGATGGAAATATAGCTATCAAGACAACTTGTGAAACATCTGCTTAGATTTAGATGAAATCAGTTTACAAAGAATAGTAAACCTCAGGGCAGCACATTAAGACAATCTACTGCAGGTCCCAAAGACTGTCTTGCAGCTCACTCTAAGATTTAAAACTTCAAAAAAAAAAAAAAGAAAAACAAAAGAGGTGCTAAAAACAAAGAAAGAAAAATTAAACACTTTAATGTCTAGACATAAAACTCATCTTATGAAAATAACCATAAACCATGAGCAATGTGGATAATGGAAAGTGAGTCCACATTGAACCCAATGGTTAGACAATGGTCTCTGTTTCACAGACAAGACTACAGGACTTCCTGGAAGTGATTTCCTTTAAGGAAAATGCACAATAAAATACACACACCTTCTTTCATTTGGCCTAATTTGGCTTAACTTTAATGTTACATTATATGGTGCCATCAGAAAAGAAATGTACTTAATTTAACACAACTTCCTAAATCATACATTGCAAACAAAAGTAATGACAGGAATAGTGTTTAAAGTATGTCGACAACTTTATCTATATTTGCATGTGGGCATGTGGGTATTTTGGTATCTACCTTAGAGAAAAAAAAGTTGAGTTCGGTGCACGTTCCTGGGGGAGGGGGGTGATTCTGATGACAAGCCCTTTTGAAACAGGTCCTATAACCTGCTACATTTCATTATCACACAGGCACCTGTTATTGTAATGTGCACTTCTTTTTTATATAAATACCAGAGCTTTATTGTCTTACCTTTCTCCACAGTGTCACCATTTGCTTGCACAGTATCACATGACCTACCCCCATAATCTCCACCTCTCCTCTGCAGGTTTGGAAAAATGACCATCTGGCTAACCAAGCAGTGCACTTTCAACCAGAATAACTAGATAACGCAGGTATTTACTTGCCTCTGTTTTGCTCAAAAGTAGATGTGCTCAAGATAATGAAGAAATCTGGAGGTTTAACAAAGAAGATCTGTAGTCACTTATGTGGCTGCATTCCTGGGCATTTGGGTTTCTTGTCTGTTCTTTCTCTTGCCTTTCCATGCTGTCAAACTCTGATATTACTACTGTATTCCAGCCATTTTTTACTGCCTTTGGTAAGCCAATCAGCCTCTGTTCTGTGTGATTTCAATCTAAGTTTTCGTCTATCAAGTATTTTTTTTAAACAATGACTCTTTCATTGCTAACTATTGTGCGTGGCCCACAACCCAGAAAAAGTTCAAATCAAAGCAGAGCTGAGTGTCAAAGCATGCACTCAACTGTACTCCTGATAGTGTGCTGTGGTATATGACACTAAGATGTTAGAAACAGATCCTTTAAGTCCTGAAGGTTGTGAGGTCAGGGACCCATGGATCAAACTTGTTTGTCCTACACACAGATCTGGGGAATTTGGAGACAAAGTCAACACCTCAAACTCACTGTTGTGCTCCTCAAACCATTCCTGAATTAGATGTTCTTTGACAGGGTGCTGAAAGAGGATAATGTGTCCTGAGAATACTGTTTCCATGAAAAGCTGTACATGGTCTACAACAATACTTAGGCAGGTGTGTTTCAAAGTAAGACCCTCATTGATGGCAGCACCCAAGGTTTCCCAGCAGAACATTACCCAAAAACATCATACTGTTTCTGCCAGCTTGCCTTCTTCCCATAGTGCATCTAGTGCCGGGTGTTCCCCAGCTAAGCAACTTACATGCACCTGGCCATCCACATGATGTAAAAGAAGACTTGATCCATCAGACCAGGCCACCTTCTTTCTTTGCTTCGTCGTCCAGGTCTGATGCTAACATGCTCATTATTTTCCTGCCCACTGAACTTTCAGCAGTGGGCAGGGGTGAGCATGGGGACCCTGACTGGTCTGCAGCTATGCAGCCTCTTTGTCTCAAGTGGATAGTGTCTCAGCACATTAGAGACTGTCGAAACCCCTCCTTTGACCCCCACCAGTTTGCTTACAGAGCAAATCAGTCCACGGAGGATGCCATCATCCTCTACAGAGCACTGAACCATCTGGAGAACAGGAAGAGCTACGTGAGGGTGCTTTTTGTGTACTACAGCTCAGTGTTCAACACCATAATCCCAGACATCCTCACCACCAAACAGGATCACCTCCATGTCCTCCCTGCCACCTGCTCCTGGATCAAAGATTTCTTCACAAAATTGCCTCAATCACTCTGACATGGCCACTACTGAGAACGGGAAGGCTGAACAGAGAGTAATAAAAACACCCCCAAAATCACTGGGTGCCTCCATCCCTGGAGGCCATCACCAGATCCACCTGTCTCAGGAAAACCACGACCATCACAGGTGACCCCTTGCACCCTGCCCACCATCTGTTTGACCCACTGCCCTGTGGTCCATTGGACCACTCTTGATAGATACTGACCACTGCAGACTAGGAACACCCAAAAAGAGCTGCAGTTTTGGAGATGACCCATCATCCAGCAATCACAATTTCGGCATTTTCAAAATTATTGAAATTCCTATTCTTAGTTATTTTTCTTTCTTCAAACAAAGCACCTTTGAGGACAAAATGTTCACTTTCTCCGTGACCTATCCCACCCACTAAGAGGTGTCATGATGAAAAGATAATCAGTGTTAATTATTTCAGTGGTCTTAATATGCCTGATTAGTGTAAGTTCATACATACAATTTGTTAATGAAAAATTTAAAGCACCCTTATCAGTAATACGTTATTGCTGGTTGGTTTAATAATTTGCTTCACTAACTTAACTATTAGCAGTTTAGTGATTCTTTCTTTAATCTGTATTCATTTCATTTTGTCATCAACACTCAATCATAATCATTTGCTTTCTGTGAGCTAGCCACCCATGTGCGCGCACACACACACACACACACGTGCACACAAGCAGAAACAGGTACAAACAAGTTTTAACCCTCTTTATTAAAAGAAAAGAGGCTGCTGACAGTCAAACTTAAATAGTACGAGTTAGAGTTAAGGCTGTGTTTGGTTTCAGCTGAAGTTGAGCATACCTGAAAATGTAACCTGAACCAGGAAATACCTTCAAACTGAACAAATCTGTAAAACCAACATAAAATCAACTGAGTCTTGTTATTTTTTCAGTTTAACTCCAAGCGCTAAACATGGTGGCGAAGCTAATGATCCTGTTCCTTCTTTGTCACGCTGCATCTGCAGGTAAGACTGTGATCCACAATCAAAAAATATCAGATTTACTTGGCAAGATTTAGTAAAATGCAACTAAATTGCGGCATCGCAATCATGCCTCACCAGCTTAAAAGTGGTGTAGGGTCCTGTCATGGGGTTGTTGTTGATGTGTGTGGCTAGCAGTGGAAGAGCTGCAGCCCATTGTCAGTGTACAGTGTAAGTGTACAGTGTTGGAAAAGTGGTTGAATAAAGATGCGACAAAGCATGAATCCACACCCGGTTCTGCCGTGGTCATTCACAATTATGCTTATACGTGTAAAGGCTCTGTAGTCTAATGTTTCCAGAGGGTAGAAGACATGTTTTCTGGACAGAAACAATTATGTGTGAAGGAATGCAGAGGGATAAGCGGACATTTCCAAGATGCTGTGGGCTCAAATTACGGACTGGAGGATATAAAGATGAGACATAGAACTTAACCCATCCATTTTTTTGTAAATGATAATGATCTTGATTTCTCAGTTGTCTTTTTTAAGTTGTGCCAAAACTCTACCTGCTTTTACAGCACCATTCACTCCCTTATTCTTCTATGTAATAAACTAAACGTTTATGTTTGTTTTGTGTAGGAATTATGTTGTTCAAACTACACATAAGTAAGACTGCTACTACAGAAAAAAGATGTGTAGCAAAAAAGGACAAAAACCTGCACAGAACTTCCTTTTCCTACCACTGAAAAGAAAAAAAATACCCACATTTGATTCCAACCGAATATTACAAACTGGTTTCATGCCAGTTCATGAAAAAGTCACAAACTTTAGATCTATTGATTTTATTTTTTCATGTTCCTCAATACACATTTCTCTCATGCGTATTGATTTGTGCCCATGTGTGAACCTAAAGTAATATTTTCCACTCTTAAAAACATGAAATAAAATATTTTTACAGACGTTTTGTACTTTTTAAATATTCTATTTAAAATATGTTTTCATGATTTGGTTAGGCTTATGTAATTAAAAGGGCTTGGTTAAGGTTAGACATACTGGCTTAGGTTTAGAAAGAACATCATGGTTTGTGATAAAATAACACAGTTAAGCTTTATTTTGTTGGTGGCTATGGTGAATCCTTCTCACTGAAATGCATTACATTTAAATTGGTGCTCATACGCTCACTAAACTTTGGAAAAATAACCCAGCCTAAAAACATCATTAAAAGCTCAAAATTGCATTCATGCCCATTGTTAAAGTCTCAAATAATCTAGTTCACAAACATTTATGACAGTTTTTATCATGTAATCCTTTGGCCACACACCCTTATCAAAGAAGATCAAGATCCTCTATTGTCAGGTTTTATTGTTAATTAGACTTAATCAGCCCTAATGTAGACACTATTATTGTAACGGAAAAGAGGGACCCAGGCGCGGTTCTTCTTCACAGAAACACAGTGCGTTTATTTACAGTGAAATAGACAGGCAAGTCCTACAATTCACTCAAAAGTGCAATTTTCCAATCGTCCTCGTCCCTTGCTCCCAGTGCGTTCCGTGTTGTAACTCCCTAGTGCGCAGTGTTGGGAAGGTTACTTTTAAAATGTATTCAATAACAGAATACTGAATACATGCCCCAAAATGTATTCTGTAACGTATTCCGTTACGTTACTCAATGAGAGCAACGTATTCTGAATACTTTGGATTACTTAATATATTATCATGCTGTTTACAACTACGTAAATGTACTATTGCTGTGATTTATTACTGTTACTGAAGGACCGAGGCTCCGAACCGTAGTAAAGGGACCTCTGGCTAATACGGCGGGTTCCGTGTCGGGCTGGTAGCTGAAAACTAGCTTTACTTTGTTGTCTGGGTCAACTTTGCTTGACAGAGACAGAGAGAGGCGTTGAAAGGCTGCTCCAACGGAACTTATTTTTTCCGGAGGAAAACACCAACACAGATACAGTTGAGTCTTAATAGCGTACTTACAGCTGGGCTTGTTAGGCACTCTTCTTGGCTGCAGTGGTTATTATTATATTTACATACTTCCAGCTCCCGTTTTTGCTCCGTGACAGCTCGGACTTTTCCTTTTTCTGCCTCCCTCGCTCACAGACACATAACGAGTATAGCAGTCCATTCTCGCTGCAGCACGGACTACACTGCCCATCAGGCTACATTCTTTAGGGCTATGCCTGTTGCATTCTGCCTTTTAGCTTAGCACAACAACAACAATAAAGCCCTCTCACCCAGGAAACACGCAGAGAGAGAGCGTCACCCTGTAACCATGGCAACCTTAACGCTGCCGCCTGGAACAACAGAACATAGCTGTCAAACAAAACCCAAACAGTCCGGACCCGCAACAATATGAAACAGGGAAGTACCGCCGTGTAATCCATTTATTTCAACAAAGTAACTGTATTCTGAATACCACTTTTTTAAACGGTAGCTGTAACGGAATACACTGGGGAGTCCCAAAAATCTCAGAGCATATAGTTTTTGCAGTGGTTGATGACACAGAGGTGTTTTATTGCGATGCAAGCAAGAAGATGTTTGAACCAAGACAGGAGTGGGTGAAAAAAATGTTTGACAACAACTCTCAATTGTTGTTGAAGTACACTCATAGTTGTTTTGAGCATCAGCCAAAAATTTTCAAAAACTCGATTTCTTATTGGAAGCAGATGTTAAACCAAAGTGAAGGTGGGGTACTTTCTTTGATAAATTATGTCATATTATTATAGATGTATCTGAACAAAACTGATTAATATAAAATTCAGAAAAAATATTGAATTATTTTAAAGATTTAGAGCCTTACTTTTGTCCTTCTTAATTGAAACCAGGAATCATGATGTAAAACATATGATGAGATGATGAGATAGCCTTTATTTGTCAGTTGCAGGTCTTTTGCCCACAACCGAGATGATAGACCTTGCCGACCGTACATACAATACACAAACATCACATTGGGGAGACAGGTCAGGCTAGGTAGCGAGGAAAAAAACATCGAAATGTGTAACACAAAAGGATAATACAGGAATGCACAGATATCAACACACCATAGCACAATAAACACAGACAAGCAACATGGGAAAGAGTTCCAGTGTGTACATCTGATCTGGGACCGCTGCAATCTTTCGACTGCGCCTCCAACTGACCCGATGTCCACATCAGAGGGGAGGTAAGCGTTGGAGGTGGCGTTGGATCCGGGGTAGGGAGGGTGATGCGTCGGTGAGTGCTTATCAGTATCAGTATATGTATGTGTGTGCGTGTCCAGAGTTCAGCTGAGACAGTGTCCTTCGCCCTGCCAGGCTAAGTAAACAGTCTTCCAGCCAACCCAGGTGGCCTTGCATGGAATGGGAAGGAACAGACTAAACACAGTCGTTATCAGGGTGTTTTGTTCAGCTCCGGCCTTGCAGCTGGCGCCAAAGGGGTATCCGCATAAGTGATGTTATTTTTTTACTTTAGTGCGAACAGCTCATATGAATTTCAAAGCTGTTCTAGTCCAACACTGGTCTCTCAATCTCCCATTGGAGAGCCGCGAGCTTCGCCATACTTGCGTTCTGTGATGTTGTCACTTCTTGTGCTCAAGGAGCCAATTTTTGAGAACTCACGGCAGTGTGCCTCCCCGAGATGTCATCCAATTTTGCACCCAGAGATGTTATTCCGGGCTAGCCCTTCCGAGATGTATCCAGTCTGCAGTCAGAGATCTTATTCTGAGTATTCACAGCAGCCGTAGCCTCTCCAAGATCTTATCCTGACTCAATGAGCCCATTTTGAGAAACTCACGCCTCTCCCATCATTCCAATCCCAGCGGGCAGCCTTGTGGGGGTTTGAACAGCCGGTTCCGCTTTCTTAATTCTTCGATAAGTCAGGGCCAAGCCAGCTCCAATCAGTAAGAACCCTGTTACCATGGTTCCGAATAGGTAGATATCTTCACCACTCAGGCTCACCCAAGCCCAAACTTCTCGTTGAGAAAGGGGTGTCAATTGCATTCAGAGACCAGTTGATCCAATCCATAATTCCTCCTTTATATATATTTATATTTATATTTACTTGTTCTAATTATTTAATTATTAAAAATCTTAATCTTCCATTAAAAATAGTCACATAACACTTTTAAATTATCCATGCTCCCTGTTAGGGTCAATGAACACAATGTAGACTTTTGAGAATAGAAATTGCATCAATATACAATTAACACATACCATTACAACCTTTGTTTCTCTTTCCATTTCCAGGTGTTCACATTTTGCAGGCTATGACTGGCTGTAATGTGAATGAAAACTCTGGAGAGCTTGCAGGCTTTCTACAGATAGGTTTTAATGGAGAAGGCTTTTTTGAATTTGATCCAAAGACAAAGACAATGATCGCACTGAAACCAGAACTTCAAGTTAATGAACAGATGATGAATGATTACAGAGATCTAGTTAAATACATTGAAAATGCCATCAGTACAATTTATCCAGAGGAACTGAAGATTTTCTTGAACTACGGGAGCAGCTCCTTGAAGAAAACAGGTAGAATCAGAATCAGAATCAGAATACTTTATTGATCCCTGGGTGAAATTATTTTTTGTTACAGTGCTCCATTATAAACAAACATTAACAAGACAGACAATACACTAACTAAGAATAGTACAATATATACACACATATATATGTACATATATATATACATCCGCCTCTCCGACACCACCTTGAGAGAGTCCAGCTCCATCCCCACAACATTACTGGCCTTACGGATCAGTTTATCGAGTCTGTTGGCATCTGCGACCCTCAGCCTGCTCCCCCAGCATGCAACAGCATAAAGGATCGCACTGGCCACAACAGACTCGTAGAAAATCCTGAGCATTTTCTGGCAGATGTTGAAGGACCTCAGTCGCCTCAAAAAATAGAGACGACTCTAGCCCTTTCTGTGAAGTGCTGTGGTGTTTTTAGCCCAGTCCAGTTTATTGTCAATGTGTACTTCAAGGTATTTATAGTCCTCCACAATGTCAACACTGACCCCCTGGATTGAAACAGGGGTCAAGTGTTTCCTGGTCTTCCTGAAGTCCACTATTAATTCATTGGTCTTTGCCACGTTGAGCTGCAGATGATTCTGCTCACACCACGTGACAAAGGAGTCGACCACAGCCCGGTACTCTGTCTCATCATCCCTGCTGATGCATCCAACCACCGCAGAGTCATCAGAAATCTTCTGAAGATGGCAGGTCTCTGTGCAGTGGCTGAAGTCTGTGGTGTAGAGGGTGAAGAGGAAGGGGGAGAGGACAGTCCCCTGTGGTGCCCCTATGTTGCTGATTACCTTGTCAGACACACACTGTGGGAGACGTACATATTGTGGTCTTCCTGTCAGGTAATCAACAATCCAGGACCATTGATTGTAGAAAACATGGACGACGCGACAGCTCACCAAAAATGAAGCCAAAACGTCTCTATCGCCCCCTGGTGTCTGGCTGCAGTATATGTCATCATCCATGTTAGCAGATGGGACTGGGGTCAGACTAAAATAAATTAATTCTCCTTAGATAATTTTTTCCAAAGATTCTGTCTTTTGTTATCAATAGTTCTCATCATGCTGATTGATGTCCAAGGGGTCTCCTTTCCAATAAGTTTGATTCTAATTCCTACCGCGGTGATGTTAAATTGGGGTGAAACGTCATCATAACAGCTTTGACTGACAGCTGTACTCACGGACAAACTTGTGTATCTCTGTTCGGGAATAGCAGATAGAGCGTAGGCTCTGAGAGGACGCCCAGCGTTTACGCTACGAAAACACAACCGACTGTTTTAACCTGACAGCCTGAGGTGTTCTTCAGAAAACTGGACTACCCGACAGAAGGACCCGAGGCCCCGCTGCACTTTTTCGGTAAGTTAAACGTGTTTGTAAGCTAATCCGTAACTACCCTCCTTAGCTCGGTCCTGAGACCTAGCTAGCTAAAATGAGCACTCGGCTGTCAGAGTTTGTTTAGCTAATCTGTGCAGGTGAATGAATTTACTAAAGAAATCAAGAGAAACGCCCCGGGCTGCTCAGTCACTAATTACTGTTACTGTACTTTTATTACAAGTATTATACTGTAAAAGCAACAGGCTGCACCCTGCTGCAGCTCCTGTGCAGAGGTGAATATTAAATATGTGCAAACAATAGCATGTTTTCAGTCTCTTGCCACATCTGTAAAGACAGTAACATATTTTTAAAAGCTTGTACTTCAGCTTGTACTCCTCATTAATCAGGAACTATGGATTAAAGTACTGTAGAGTCCTATAATACTGAAAAAATGTAAGAGAAGAACTTCAGATCCTGAGTGTGTGAGGACAGAAGAATCAGCTTTATTTCAATTTTGAGGGATAAAATTTATATTTGAGTTTGTGATGGTTCTGTTCTCTTTGTGATTACAGGAGCTGCCCTCAGATTCAGACCTCAGCACCACCCAGTGACAGCAGACAGATCATCCAACATGTTCACATGTTAACTGCAAAATTAACTCATGAAAACAGTGTAAAGGTTAAAGTACCACACATGCTGTAGTGAAAGCTGCAGCTTTATTGATAAAGTTAAAGACAAAAAAAACAAAAGGATTAATCACTCATGTAACTGTGTCACTATACATCAGTATTAACAGGACCTCAGTTTGGTGTTTCACAAAGCTGCTGATCTCAGACCTGCACAGCTTCCGTTTTAAACACTTGATGTACTCAGCTGCATGTAGAGCATATGAGATTTTCTCTGACACAATTTAATAAAACTTGATGAAGGTCAAAGGTCGTCACTTGTATGTTGAACTACAAACTTGTCATCTGGAATTTTTTTCACAGTTTTTTTACACATAGTGTGTTATTTACCATAAAGTGATTCAGAGTTATTCATACCAGAGTAACCAGAGAGGATCATATATTTGTAAATATATAACTTACAGGACTGAATATAATATCTTTATGTAAAAGTCTGGCGCCTCTGTGGAGTATCTGAGTATTTATAACATTACACAAACCAAAGGTCTCCATCACAGTGTTCATGAAATGCTGGGTTTATCCATCTCCTGGGGCGGGCCTACGGAGGAGTGCTGAAGATTTCCCTGTGAGGGAGCTGCTGGTGAAGATCATGAGTCCTGCTTGATCAATGTGATAAGCTTCAGTCTTCCTGGTGTTTCTTAAATGATGCCTCTTACAGCGGGTCAACAGAACTTCTGGCACAGGACAGCTGTGATGAAAGAAAGGGAAGAAGTTTCTCCAAACCTCTGGACCCAGGAAACCCAGCTTGGTCCTGATGGTCCCCCTCACTAGTTTCTGTCCAGAGTGAATGTAGCTGTTGATATAATATGGACTCTATTATTAAATGAAAAGAACAAATCACACTACACTACTGAAACGTTCTGCTGATGTTTTTAAAGTCTCCATGTTACCAGGCTGTAGAGGGCTCTGAAGATTTAAACAGTTTTAGATCCATTACACTCTAGAGTTGGATGTCTCGAGACCGGTCTTGGTCTCGAGACCACTTTTACGTGGTCTTGGTCTCGTCTTGGTCTCGACGGACTTTTGTCTTGGTCTCGGTCTTGGTCTCGACGGACTTTTGTCTTGGTCTTGTCTTGGTCTCGACGGACTTTTGTCTTGGTCTCGGTCTTGGTCTCGCTGTTTCGGTCTTCCGTTCTCAAATCGACATAGTGTTCGGGAGATTTGGAGTCAACCATCAGCGGAGCGGGGGGGTGGCTTACTGGGTTTAAGCCCGGGTCATTTTTTCAGAAGCATGGGGCACCGTCGTAAATTCCCCCTAATTTTGGTATGATCCGAGCTCAGGCACTGGGCGACTGAGCACAGCACGCATGTGAGCGAGGGGGGAGAAGCTGCTGCCTGCGAGTTTGCTGCAGACAGAGGACAGCTTAAGTTTGACCAGGTACCAGGTCGTACTGAACTAATAATGTAAATATGACGGTGTATCACACAAGACTGATATCAAACTGATCAGTTGGTTGCGTTACTTACTCTTCGAGTGAATCAACAAATGGATCAATAAAAAGCCGAACAACAATGCTGATTTTTTAGAGAGTCTTAGCTTACATTTCATGTTTTCAGTTGTTACCCTCCACGGCTAAACAAACTCTCTAAATCGGTTTCAATTGTGTACTGATGAACACAACAATGGACATAAGAAGCTTCTTTCAAAGAAAAAACTCAGGTAGATGTTATTTTATATATTATGCTTTGTATGTTGTTCAGTATATCTATGCAAAACAAGAGGAATTTCAATACACAGCAGTATATTCACAGATGAAACCAGATATTTACATACACTTTAGGTAGAAAACATAAAAACTATTTTTTACTGTTAAACATCAATTTAGAGTAAACTTTTGTTTTAGATAAATAAATGTTGAAATATCTTTTGAATTAGTTAAATGTCAGAATAAAAGAGGGAGCTGTCTATTTTAATCACTTTCATCAAATTTAGGAGTACATATACACTAAGTTTATTGTTAATTAATAAGAAAACTCCAGACGATTCCATTCTGAGCTTAAGAAGCTTCTGATAGGTTAGTAGAGTCCATGTGAGTAAATTGGTGGCACACCTGTGGATGCATATAAGGCAAAACACAGAGCCTGTTTCTGTGACATGTGAAAATCAAGAGATGTCAACAAAACACCAGGAAAAGAAACTGTGGAGCTCCATAAGTGTGGCTCAATTTTGAACACAATTTGGTGCCATTTGCAATTAAGAAATACAGATAGTTTCTCTCTTTACTCTTAAAGTTAACAAATATGATTTTTATATTTATCAATCTAAAAAATAAACATTTAGTCTGATTTGATGTTACAATTAAAAAGTGTTTGTGTTTTTATCTGAATAGTATGTAAATATCTGGTTTCAACTGTATATTTGATGATGTTGGTGTTTGGCTTGATTGTCAGCACAAAGAGGGAGAGAGAGGAGCAGAGAGGGAGAGAGAGGAGAATGAGGACAGAACAGAGATGGAACAAGAGCAGGTGAGACACACATGTCAGTCAAATGGTTGTTTGCCAAAACTCATCAGAACATGTATCTAGTACCTGTTTCTTTTTAGATACCATTTGTAACTTTTCAAATTCTATATTTATTAAGTTATGCAGGCTTGTTTGCACAACAAGGCTAAATAATTATATAAACTTTTCAGAATCTAAGTAGTGTACTTTGGTAGAATTAAAAAATAAGTGTAGTGCAGGTCTATGATGATTTTCAGTGCTACTATCATCTAGTTCTGATTCTGGTTCTGTCTTGGTTACTGTTGTAGTCCTGTTTTAATTCGGATCAGTTCTGGGTCTGGTTGAATTGGGGTTTAGTCCCTGTGTCTTGATACAGGCCCGACTTTGTTCTGCCTTGCTGCTTAATTAAAAAACTAGTTTAAGGTGTCCTGCATATGTGATATTTATTTTTTTTCCTATATGAAGTCATTCTTTTTTGAACAAAACTCAAAACAGAGCCTAATAGTCTTTCAGTCATTTCTACCCTCACTTAATTTCCTTTCGCTGCTCAGCTCTCACACAGTGGCTCAGTTATGCTTCAATCCCTCCATATTGTGGCCAATAACATGCGAGGATATAGGATAATATCATTATGTGAAAAACAGAGAGGGAGAGACGCGACAGTCAAGTGGAGCGTCGTCTGTTCTCTCAGTAAGTGAGTGAGACAGTAGACAGCGGTGAGGAGGGCTGTGCGAAAGCAAAACACATAAATATGCCTGACACCCGGAAACGAAGCAGCATCTGGCTGCAGTTTAAAGACTTTTTTTGTCTCGGTCTTGGTTTTGGTCTTGGTCTCGTCTCGACTCGGTCTCGGTCTTGGTGTCGTCTCAACTTGGTCTTGGTCTTGGTCTTGTCTTGGTCTCGATACCCTCTGGTCTTGGTCTTGTCTTGGTCTTGATATCCTCTGGTCTTGGTCTTGTCTTGGTCTCGGATTAGGCGGTCTTGAGTACAAGTCTATTACACTCACAGTCTTATGTTAAAGTCTCAAAGGACAGCATTATATTTTTGATATTAACAGTAACTTTGGGCCTCTGTAGAGTGTGCAGATGATCTCATCGCTGTGTTAAAATGGATAAAAAAACATAAGTGTTGAAGACTATTAAGAGTAGCAGGTGTGTAGCATCGCTACCTAGCTAGCAACAAGCCTCCAACACAGTTCATATGCTAGCGGCTAATCTAACTAACGAATTGACAACAGAGTGATTTTAGAACTATAAGATGATAAGCTGTGTGTCTTTTTTATAACAGTGACATGTTTGTATTTACCTTAATTAAACGAGTCGTCAGTCCCGTAAACCAGCAAAAAAACTCGAGCAGCCGGGCTACATAAAAAGTGTAGGGGGGCGTGTTTGCAGTCACGTCCAGCGGGTGTGTGGGCGGGAGCGTTACACAGTCGCTCAACCTCAAGTCACTACTGCGCAGACTCTGGCTCCAAATTTGCAAGATGGCAGCCTACACAAGCGGGACATTTTGGCTTCATTTTTGCACAATGGTAGGAGGCGGAGTCGCGTCGTCTATGTTTTCTACAGTCAATTTCCAGGACACCAGAGAAGCATCCATCACTGCTAACTTATCACCCAGGAAGGTTGGCCTGATGGTATTGAAAGCACTAGAAAAGTCAAAAAACATGACCCTCACAGTGCTCGCCGGCTGGTCCAGATGGGTGTAGACACGATTGAGCAGGTAGATGATGGCGTCCTCAGTTCCGAGACGAGGCTGATAAGCGAATTGAAGGGGATCCAGATGTGGTCTTACTATGGGTCGCAGCTGGTCCAGGATGAGCCTTTCCAGGGTCTTCATGATGTGGGAGGTCAGCGCCACGGGCTTGTAATCCTGGGGGCCACTGGGACGTGGCGTCTTTGGTACAAGGACGAGGCATGATGTCTTCCACATCACTGGTACCCTCTGCAGACTCAGACATAAACAGTTTATGAAAGACTCCACACAGCTGGGGGGCACAGGTCTTGAGGACGAGGGGACTCACTCCGTCTGGTCCAGCAGACTTGCCTGAGTGAAGTTTCCTCATTTGCCTCTCAACCTGGTATTGAGTGAAGGTGATGGGTCGGGGAGGGGTGTCAGGAATCTCACAGGAGGCAACAGCGCCATGTGAAGAGAGCGGCTGGCACAGTGGTGTGGCTCTGGATTCCAGGCTGACTACAGGTGAGGTTGTGGGGGTGTGAGCAGACACTGTGGTGTCGAATCTATTGAAAAACAGATTCAACTCATTTGCTCTATTCTCACCTCCCTCAGCTCCCCTGCTGTTGGTTGGCCCGAATCCAGTGATGGTCTTCATGCCCCTCCACACCTCTCTCATGCTGTTCTGCTGGAGTTTCCACTCCAGCTTCCTCCTGTAATTGTCCTTAGCCTCTCTGATCTTGTCCTTTAGTAACACCTGGACCTTCCTCACCTCCTCTTTATTGCCCCCTCTGAAAGCCCTCTTCTTGTCGTTGAGGAGGGCTTTGATGTCCTTAGTCACCCACGGCTTGTTATTTGGGTAACAATGAACAGTCTGAGCTGGAACAATGGAGTCGGTGCAGAAAGTTATGTAGTCTGTGATACACTCAGTAAGCCCATTGATGTCCTCGGCGTGAGGCTCACAGAGTGTCTCCCAGTTGGTCACCTCGAAACAGCCCTGCAGCTCCGCTAAGGCCTCCTCTGACCACCTCCTAACGCTCCTCGTGGTCACAGGTTCCCTCCTCACAATTGGCACATAGCGGGGGGTGAGGTGAATCAAGTTATGATTTGACCTACCAAGTGGGGGGAGGGAGGAGGAGCTGTATGCATCCTTGACATTAGCATACAGTAGGTCTAGAATTTTTTCTCCCCTGGTCAGACAGTCCACATATTGTCTGAATGTCCAGTGATACATGGTTGAAGTCACCCGAGATTACAATAAAGGCACTCGGGTGCTGAGTCTGTAACCGGGCTATGGCAGAGTGGATAGTGTCACATGCAGCTGTGGGGTTAGCAGAGGGAGGAACATAAACAGCCACCAAGATGACGTGAGAAAATTCCCTGGGTAAATAATACGGCCTGAGTCCAACAGCACACAGTTCAATGTCCGGGCAACAAATCCTTTCTTTGATTGTCATGTTGGCAGGGTTACACCACCGGTTGTCAACTAAAACAGCAAGCCCACCTCCTTTCCGCTTACCACTAGCGATGCTGTCCCTCTCCGCCCGAACAGTGTGGAATCCTTCCACGGAAGCATTCTCGTCAGGAATGTCCTGGTGCATCCATGATTCAGTGAAACACATCATGCTACACTCTCAGTATTCCTTCTGACTCCGTACCAGTGCTGAGAGCTCGTCGATCTTATTCGATAACGATTATGATAGACGGCAGACACGGTTTATACCTCCTCCTCGCTTCGAGTCTCCGCTGTCTCACCGTCTCCTTTCTACTTTTCTGTCCTTGACCTCTGCATCCCCGATGTGTTTTCCTCCAAATTTCAGCTGGTACTTCTGCGGGTCTGGCCAGCGAGCCGGCCGGCATCAAGGCGATCAGCTGATCTCTGGAGTAAACAGTCCGTGCGTGTAGGAGATGTGCCGCGGTCCCGTTCCTTGATAAAAGTAAGTTTCACGGCCACCAGAAGAACAAAAACTCTCTCAATCCACATGATTGAGTAAAGATAATAAACGGATGAAAATACAAGTCAGAAAAAAAAGAATACGTAAGAAAACAGAGCTAAACTAAGAGAAAAAGCAGGAGCGACTGTAACAGGCTGCACGCTGGTTGGCGCATGCGCACTACTGCGCACTAGAAGCTATGTTGAGCTTAAAGTTTTCCATGTCGTGAAAGTTACTCTCTTTTAACCTGGCCAAATCACACTGGTATCTCTCTTCAGACAAAAGGTTTATCCACAATGTGCAAACAACCAGAAAAAAGCTTCACCCTTAAAATGCACAGACGCACCCTGAAAACATAGACTCCACATAGGTTTCAGTAGAATTGTACTGTACTGTATTGATTCTGATTCCAGTGAATAGCCAACTGTGGCCTCAAATGGCAGTAATGCAAACATACATGAAAGAAGCTTTACGACTGAACTTGGTATATGTATACCTTTTTATAGCATTCAGCAGAAGCTGCTGAAAAACTGTTACTCTTTGCCTCTAATTGTCACAGTAAGCAGAAGCAGACTGCATTGTGAGACACAGAGGAACGTGGAACAAAACTTGATGTTAAAAGGCGAGCTGTTTAATAAGGCTATATAAACATTATAAAACAAAGGGCAAGGCGAACCAATAAGAAACTAAATGCTAACCTACACTGGGTAAACTAGAACTGAACATCAAAAAACCTGGCATGAGTTACATGAATACCTGGGACATGAAACATGACAGCCTGAAAACATGGCATATAACACAACAGACGACCTGACGAGGAATGAACGTAAACATGTAGCCACTAAAGCTGGTAGGTGTAAATGTCCCACCAGAAAGTTCTCTCGCATACAAGGAGGAGAGGAGCAAGTGAATACGCGTTCAGTGCACAGAGACTTAGCAGGTCTTAAACACACCACTTATTCCAGATAATGAAGAAAAAAAATGAAATTAAACACAATTTTAAAAGACACTTATGCAATAAAAATGTTCTCTGTATGCTAAAATCTCTCTCATCAGGAATAAGTATACACTATTCAAGAAATAATACAATACAATGTTTCTCATACACTATTCCCCCCCACAGTCTGGTGCTGCCACTCTCCTGCCACACTCTGGCAAATGTTAATTATATTTAAAAACAGGAGAGGAATTCCTCTTCCAAAATAGAGACCACGCCAGCAAGAAAGCCAAGGAGGAACTTCCTGTCTCAGCCCTGTCTCTCTCTGATGGGCGTGTCGCCTCACAGCCCAGCCGCACTCAACACTTGGGGCTCTCACTTCCTCCCTCGTAGCACCGGCCTGAAACAGACAGACACTGCCAGCAATGTTGTTGGCACAGCTGCTGCGACCTTTCCAAACTATCCTACCGTACATAGTTTATACACATTTTTGCTGTCACACAATAATCCCAGCATAAATTTAAATATGTAGGATGGTTTGCCACTTAACTTTACCCATCAGAGCTCATATTCATAAAGGCAGGACAGTTTGGGACTTAATTTTACCCGTCAAAATATACTTGTAGCTCATATTCACAAAGATAGGATGGTTTGCCATTTAATTTTGTGTTGTGCGCATGCACAGCACATGAGCAGAAACAACCGGTAGGATGGTTTGTGAGGTAGGATCAATGTACAAAACATTGAAGATGCAACAGCTCCCCAAAAATGAAGCCAAAACATCTCTATCGCCCCCTGGTGTCTGGCTGCAGTATAGTTTATAAACCTCGCCTCCTCCATGTGAGCAGATGGGACTGGGGTCAGACTAAAATAGATGCAAAAATAGATCCAAAGATGCTTTCTTTCATTATAAGTAGTTCTCATCATGCTGATTTATGTTTAAGGGGTCTCCTTTCTTATAAGTTTGATTCTAATTACTACTATTATGCTGTTAAATTGGGGTGCAATGTCATCATAACAGCTTTGACTGGCAGCTGCAGTTACGGAGAAACTTGCGTATCTGTATTCGGGAATGGCAGATAGAGCGGGGACGCTGAGAGGAGCTCCAGCGTTTACGTCACAAAACCACGACCGACTGTTTTATCCTGACACGCTAAGGTGTTTTTCAGTAAACTGGACAACCCGGGGACCTGAGGCCCCGACGCACTTTTTCGATAAGTTAAATCTGTTTGTAAGCTAATCCGTAGCTAACGAACTTAGCTAGGCCCTGAGATGTTAGCTAGGTGTCAGGACCTAGCTAATTTTTCTTCCTTTCAGCTGATTGGTCAATGTCATGTCAATCACAATATTAACAATCCCGTCAGAGAATAGATGGGTTTGGCTGTCGGTGGGGTGCTTTACTGAGCTTCAGGTGCTAGACGGGTAATACAGTTTGAAGCTGTAGGATCTCTATACGAATATCCCATAAGACTCATGCAAGCTAGGTCCCTTAAGTTTCGGTAGCTGTTGAAAGGATAAAGTTGTGGTATGCCAGTGGTCAGAAATACCATTATTACTTCAGTATTACTTTAACACAAAGTCAGGGCTAACCCGGGACAATTGCTGTGAGTTACACTGTGCAGCATAACGGCCCTTTCACAACGGACGCAGCATGCGCTGCGCTCACCGATAACTCAGAGCGAAGGATCCAAACTTTGTTGCTCTGGTCGCTGCACTCTGTCGTTTTTTGTGCAGCAGCTTTATGTGCTGCTCCTTGTCGTTTCGAAGCACGTATTTCTTTGACTTTGTATCCTCTACAAGAGTTTGTGTGGTATTATCTTGAAAAGTTAATTAAAACATGTATCGCTCATTCATAACGAAGAAAGCTTTGTAAGTATCCTGTCTAGTGAAGAGTGTGTCATTTCCACCACCACCCCCCCCCCACCCCCCCCACCCCGAGGTTGAAAAGGCTCAGGAGGTCCCTGTATAAGCATGTAAACCTGTGGTACAAAAAAATAATCGAACTGAGACACAAACAGTTTTCCTTTGTGGTGATGAAGTAAAACACTGGCATGTGAAAGGGCATTTAACCTTCCAGGACCTAAAGCTCAGTAAAGCATCCCACCGACAGCCAAACCCATCTATTCTCTGACTGGATTGTTAAATTTGTGATTGACATGACATTGACCAATCAAGTGAAAGGAAGAAAAAATGGGTCAAAATTCACACTCATAAGTTGAAACTCACACACATGTAGGGAACTTGAGTGCAGAGTTTTACACGTAGGTTTTTGCTTTGTATCTGTAAACGGACCTTAACAAAAAAAAATGTGTAACTTGTGTAAATATTTTTTACAAACACAAATCTTTTTCACACACACACAAATTCTCATCTATAGAAGCACAGACATAACATTTTCAGATATTTTGGTTTACAAGGTTACAAAACTCCGTTCACAAAAAGTACGAAATATTTATGACCACAATTTGAGCCCATAGGTATGTTCACAAAGTTAAATGTGCAGTACTCCGTACAGGTTACGTCCTTTAAGAGAGATAATTTGAAGCATTAATATTTCATAATATCCGTACTCAGGCAGCAGCTTAAACACTGCTGATAATACCTCCATATTTTGGTGACCATGGTTCAGAAGCAGATGGAACCAGGACTGAAACCTGCTCCATCATCTCATCTTTGGAGACTTGACTTAACAAAGCGCCAACAATTCAAAGGTAAACATTATACTGGAAAATCTGTTTATATATGTTGTTTAAATAGTATATAAGGCTTTGTCCTTTTAGTTTTAAATAAACTGCTCATATGTCAGGTGTCAGCAGAATTGTACAACTGAAAAAATGTAAGAGTAGAAGAGTAGATCCTGAGTGTGTGAGAACAGGGAAGGGTCAGCTTTACTTTAGATTTGAGAGGTAGATTTTATATTTCAGTTTGTGGTGATTATGTTCACTTTGTGATTACAGGAGCTGCCCTCAGATTCAGACCTCAGCACCACCCAGTGATAGCTAGAGCTGCCACGATTAGTCGACTAGTCACAATTTGACTTTCAAAATCGTCGACGACTAATTTAGTAAGTAGTAGGATTTGAGAGTGTAATAACAGACTGACACAGAAGATGGCAGCACTGCATGTACAAGGATGCCAGCTGCGCCAAGTGCCAAAGAAGAGGATTAAGCAGTCTCCGGTATCGTAGCTTTGTCCAAATTTAGGGGCAGTATCCTTCAGTGGCCGCATTTGTGGCCTATCATGTCACAGCGAGGCAACGAAGGGTCATCAAATTCAAAGACTCATCCAAATGCGGCCTCTTTTCCCCCAGATTTAAAGGATGCGTCAGGTGTATCCTTCGTGGCCCAAGCTATCCCAGAATTCATAGCGCGGCCCAGCCAATTCCAGTTTCTAACAATGGCGGCAGCTACTTAGTTTTAATATTACTCTTATTACTCTTTCTGGGTCACAAAATAAACTTTGAACATATTTTCAGGCAAGAATGTAGCTGTGTAAACTTCAAATATCTGCTCGACTTATCAAGACATCACATATTTGCAAAAGTGCCCTGACTTTTTCGGAGACGTCTGTTACCCACCTGCTCGATAGCTAGCCAGGGGTTCAAGGTTCACTAGAGCTGGCGAGAACAGTGAACTCCCAGCACATCGTTTTCGGACCCTGTGGTCTTTGGCTACTCAGGTTAAACATGATATATATGTCACTTAGATAACTTAAAAAAGTTATTGTTTGGCTTTTTTAGTGTTTTATTTGTTCCTGAATGAAATCGGTTTGGCTGAGATTAAACTGAGAAGTGTGAAAACTTATAGTTTGAAAACTTATAGTTTTCACACTGCTAGACAAACAAACAGAAAACTGATTAAACAGAAGTGTGAGATGGTCTAAAATTTACGCCAGTGTCCTGTTATATTTTAGATAGCAAGGAGCAGATGGCCGAGTTTATTAAGCTCCACCGAGACAATCTGCAAATTTGATTAAAGACTATCATCATGTCTTTATTTTTAGTTAGCACATACCTTAACTTCAAGCTGTAAGCTAATGATAGTTATATAAGAACAGATGGTGCAATAAGCTGTACGTTTTACGTCCAATGGATGCATGATGTGATTGGTCGACTAATTGCAAAAATAATCAGTGACTAGTCGACTATCAAAATAATCGTTTGTGGCAGCCCAAGTGACAGCAGACAGATCATCCAACATGTTCACATGTTAACTGCAAAATTAACTCATGAAAACAGTACAGAGGTTAAAGTACCACATGTGCTGTCAGTGAAAGCTGCAGCTGTTTTATTGATAAAGTTAGAGACAAAAAGTCAAAAGGATTAATCACCCATGTAACTGTGTCACTATATATCAGCATTAACAGTACCTCAGTTGGGTGTTTCAGAAACCTGCTGATTTCAGACCTGCAGTTTCTGTTTTAAACACTGAATGTACGCGGCTGCATGAAGAGAACATGTAATCTCTTACAATTAAATAAAACCCGATGAAGGTCAAAGGTCATCACTTGTACGTTGAACTAAAAATTTTTGATCTGGAATTCTTTCACTGTTTTTTGCCAATAGTGTGCTATTTACCATAAAGTAATGCAGAGTCATTCATACCAGAATAACCAGAGAGGATCATATATTTTTAAATATATAACTTTCTACAGGACTGAGTAAAATATCTTTATGTAAAAATCCGGACCCTCTGAGGATTATCCAAGTATTTATAACATTACACTGTGGCGGACCACCAGGTGGCTCCACTCACACCCAAGTTGAAGGGAAGTGCTGGGGTGGAGATTTTGGCGCTTACTGTATGTGAAGTTCTGAGAGTCAGTTACTAAAGTTGGAGTGAGACACTGAGACCTCTCCTGTCGTTGTTACATACCTCCACATTGGTGACCCCTGTAGCGAACATGCTAAGGCTCGACAACGAAGCCAGCTCCGGCCTGGAAGCATCAGCTGCCGCCGGACTTTCATCTCCGCCGATAGCTGCATTTGCTGTGGCACTTAAATTGACGGATTTTTGGCTTGACGATCTTCCTTCATGGTTCGTGCACGTAGAAGCTCAGTTTGCTCTTCATGGAGTTTCAGCCGACGATACTAAATACCACCATGTGGTGGCCTCACTTGACCTGCTGTCAACCCGCCGCGTGATGACTCTCCTCCGGGAACCCCCAGCCCAAGGCAAGTACACCGCCCTCAAGGCGCTGCTGCTGCGGCGTTACTTCCTCTCTGATGCTGAGTGGGCTGAGAAACTCCTTTCCCTCGCGGGCCTGGGTGACGGCACCGCCCTCGAGCTCATGGAGAGCATGCTGTCCTTGCTGGGCGCGGACGACAGAGGATTTCTCTTCACCCACCTCTTTCTCCGACAGCTGCCGGCTCCAGTGCGTGCTGGCCTTGCCAACTCCCCGCTATTGGCCACGAAGGATTACCGCTCCCTGGCGAAAGAGGCATCCTCCTGGCTACCAGGAGTTTCGGCGTCCAGGCGATTGTTCAGGACTCGTTTTCCCCCGCCCCCACACCGATGCTTCAGGGGCCCTCCGACTCGTCCACGGTGGCCAGAATCGCTGCACGGCGGTACCGCGGAAAAGGGCTTTGCTTTTATCACCAGCGTTTTGGAGCGAAGGCACGGCGCTGTCTCCCGCCTTGCAGTTTCCAGACCTAGGGAAATGGGCATGTCAGCTCTCGGTAGCAGCTGCGACCGCTGGCAACAAGGAAAGGCTGCTTTTCTTAGAGGACTCATGCTCGGGGAGGCGTTTCCTGGTGGACTCCGGTTCACAGAAGAGCCTTCTTCCCCCGGCTGGCTCGGACAGGCTAGCTGAGGGCTGCGGGCCATTGCTAACAGCGGCTAATGGCTCTCCCATCAAAACCTTCAGTGAAAGGTTGGTGACTGTTTGCTTTCATGACTGTGACTTTCAGTGGAACTTTGTTGTTGCTGCTAGCTCTGTGCCTATAATAGGCGCTGATTTTCTTTGTGCTCACGGACTGCTGGTTGATGTTGCTAACAGACGTTTAATTGATGCTGTATCATTTTCCTCATTACCTTGTTTGACTCGGGGTGCTCAGCCCGTGGTGCATGCTAGCTCAGTAGATTCAGGTGACGTTTTTCAGTGTTTGCTTTCTGAGTTTCCCTCACTCACTGTCCCCACTTTCTCGAGCACTGTGACGAAGCATGGGGTGGAGCATTACGTAACTACTGTAGGGCCCCCGGGGTTCGGGCGCGCGCACGCGCCGCCTCGACCCTCCCAAATTGGCTGTCGCTCGGGAAGAATTTGCCACCATGGAGCGTCTGGGCATTGTGCAGCGTTCAAATAGTGCCCGGGCTTCTCCGTTACACATGGTGCCTAAATCTGATGGTCGGTGGCGACCTTGTGGGGATTTCCGCCGTCTTAATAATGTGACAGAGAACGATTGTTATCCCATTCCCCACATCCAAGATTTTTCCGCCCATCTTGCGGGGACCTCGATTTTTTCGAAGATCGATTTGGTACGGGGATATCATCAGGTTCCCGTGCGCGTGGAGGATGTCCCCAAAACCGCCGTAATTACACCTTTTGACCTTTTTGAGTTTCTGCGCATGCCGTTTGGCCTGAAAGGTGCTGCCCAAACCTTCCAGCGGATGGACTCGGTCTTGCGCGGGCTGCCCTTTGTTTTTGTATATCTCGATGATATACTGGTGGCCAGCAGCTTGAAGGAGCAGCACATGTTCCATCTGCGTCAGGTTTTTCAGCGTTTGGTGGAGCATGGACTGATTATTAATCCGTCCAAATGCCAGTTTGGGTTGCCGGTTCTCGAATTCCTTGGGCACCGTATTTCCGCCGAGGGCGCGGTTCCGTTGCCTGACAAAGTCCGAGCTGTTTCGGAATTTCCGCGTCCCACGAACGTTAAGGCACTGCAGGAATTTTTGGGGATGGTGAATTTTTACAACCGTTTTCTCCCCAGAGCGGCACATCTGCTGAAGCCCCTTTATGGGGCGTTAAAAGGTAAGAAGGCTAAGGACTCAGTTGACTGGTTTCCGGAAAGCATCCAAGCGTTTTCTGATGCTAAGTCAGCGTTAGCTAATGCTGCCCTTCTGGCCCACCCATCCCCCTCAGCGCCGATTTCGTTGACCACCGATGCGTTGGACATAGCGGTGGAACAGCGAATCTTGGGTGTCTGGCAACCGCTCACCTTTTTCAGCCGTACGCTGCGTGACAGCGAACGCAATTACAGCGTTTTTGACAGGGAGCTACTGGCGCTCCACCTGGCGACTCGTCATTTCAGTTTTTTTCTCGAGGGTCTTCACTTTACCGCATACGTGGACCACAAACCCTTGACGTTTGCCATGTCCAAGGTTTCTGATCCATGGAGTGCACGCCAGCAGCGCCAGTTGGCAGCCATTTCTGAGTTTACCACGGACATTCGGCACGTGGCTGATAAATCCAATCATGTGGCTGACTGTTTTTTCCTTGCGCTGGCTTCTTCCGTCTTTCTCGGCATAGACTACTCTGCCATGGCTGCCAATCAGACCCTTGACCCGGACATCCTCGCGCTTAAATCCACCCAGACGGGCCTCATACTGGAGGACAGACCCGTGCAGGACAGTGGTCCCTTCCTGGTCTGTGACGTTAATGGTAAATGGTAAATCCAATCATGTGGCTGACTGTTTTTTCCTTGACTACTCTGCCATGGCTGCCAATCAGACCCTTGACCTGGACATCCTCGCGCTTAAATCCACCCAGACGGGCCTCATACTGGAGGACAGACCCGTGCAGGACAGTGGTCCCTTCCTGGTCTGTGACGTTAATGGTAAATGGTAAATGGCCTGCATTTGTATAGCGCTTTACTCAGTCCCTAAGGACCCCAAAGCGCTTCATTCAGTCATTCACCCATTCACACACACACATTCACACACTGGTGACGGCAAGCTACATTGTAGCCACAGGTGCCCTGGGGCGCACTGACAGAGGCGAGGCTGCCGGACACTGGCGCCACCGGGCCCTCTGACCACCACCAGTAGGCAAACATGGGGTTAGTATCTTGCCCAAGGATATTTGGCATGCAGCCTGGAGCAGCCTGATCGAACCACCGACCTTCTAGTTAGTGGCTGACCTGCTCTGCCACCTGAGCTACAGCCACCCACGTTTCCACTGGCCGCCCTCGCCCAGTGGTTCCTGTTTCCTGGCGAGTCAAGTTTTTGACTCGGTAAATGCTCTCTCTCATCCGGGGGTCCGGGCCTCTGTTCAACTGGTCAGCTCTAAATTTGTTTGGCCAGGCCTTCGCAAATCTGTTAAGGAATGGGCGTCGGCGTGCATTCCCTGCCAGCGTGCGAAGGTTCATAAATAATAATAATAATAATAATACATTTTATTTAAAAATAGTGCCTTTCAAAGCACCCAAGGACACTGTACAATGAATAAAAACACAAAACTGGAAATATACACAGTAATAAGAATAACAGATAAAAGTTACAGAGGTTTAGACATAAGCAATTTTAAACAGATGAGTTTTGAGAGTGGACTTAAAAAGAGGGAATGAACTAATATTTCTGAGGTCAGGGGTAAGGAATTCCAAAGTCGAGGGGCAGAGCAACTAAAAAGCCCTGCCCCCATTGTAATCAGACGGGTGGAAGGAACAGAGAGAAGAGAAGATGAAGATCTGAGGCACCGGGATGGGAGGTTCATCTGTACTAAATCAGAGAGGTATGGTGGAGAGAGGAATGAATAGCCTTAAATGTATAAAGGATTATTTTAAAATGGATGCGAAATTTAACCGGGAGCAGAAGTCCTAGTAATAATACGGGCAGCAGAGTTCTGGACACGTTGGAGCTTGTTAATAGATTTTTGTGTGGGACCAAATAATAATGAATTACAGTAATCAATCCGAGAGATGACAAGATTATGGACGAGAATGGTAGTGGCATGAGGAGTGAGGAAAGGGCGGATGCGATTGATATTACGGAGTTGAAAATATACTGCACGTGTGACATTATTGATATGTGAATTAAATGATAATGTGCTATCGAGAATGACACCCAAGCTTTTCACAGAGGGAGAGATAGGGACCAACGAGTTATTGATAGTGAGAGAGAAATCGTTAATTCTGGATAGTAATCGTTTAGTGCCGACCAGGAGAAGTTCAGATTTATTGCTGTTGAGTTTAAGGAAGTTGGAGGAGAACCAGGAATTGAGTTCAGCTAAGCAGAGGGTGAGGGAGGGTGGAGGAAGAGTAGAATCGGGTTTGGTAGAGAGGTAAAGCTGGGTGTGATCGGCATAGCAGTGGAACTGAATGTTATATTTACGAAAAATGTGTCCGAGTGGAAGAAGGTAAATGATGAAAAGGAGGGGCCCAAGGACAGATCCCTGGGGCACCCCAGTAGATAGAGGAGAAGGCTGAGAAGTGAAGGATTTTAACTGAATGAACTGAGTGTGGTCAGACAGGTATGATTTGAACCAGGTTAATGGAGTATGAGAGAGACCAATAGAAGCTAATCTGAAAAGAAGAATGGGATGAGAGACGGTGTCAAAGGCTGCACTCAGATCAAGGAGAATAAGTATGGAGAGGAGACCAGAATCAGCTGCCATAAGAAGATCGTTTGTTATCTTTATAAGAGCAGTTTCGGTGCTATGCAGAGGATGGAAACCAGACTGGAACTGTTCGTAAAGGTTATTATCAGTTAGGTGTAGATGGATTTGTGAAGCAACAATTTTTTCCAGAATTTTTGAAAGGAATGGTAGATTGGAGATAGGGCGAAAGTTGTTAAAGTTGTTGGGATCTAGACCTGTTTTCTTTTCAGGATTGGGGTAATGGCGGCAACTTTGAAAAAAGCAGGAACAGTTCCACTGGTGAGTGAAGAGTGAATAATAGCAGATATGAGGGGAAGGAGAGGGGGTAGATAGGCTTTGACAAGGACAGTGGGTATAGGATCAAGCTGGCAGGTAGAAGGCTTTGATTTGTGGATGAGATCAGCAATATCAGTTAAAGATGGAAGTTGGAAAACCGAGAGGAAGTGAGAAGGGGGTGGAATTAAGACAGAGGAGCTACATTGGGCATTAGGGACCAAATCTAGGAGTATTTTATGAATTTTGTCAGTGAAGAATAGCATTAGAGAGTCGCAGAAGTTAGATGAATAGAGATGAGCAGGCAGAGAATCAGGTGGCCTGTTAAAGGAGTTGAATAAAGAGAATAGGGTCTTGGTGGAGTTCTCACTTGAACAGACAATGGTAGAATAATAGGCAGATTTAGTTTGACTGATACATTCCTGATAAAACAGAACATGGTTATTAAACATATCCTTATGAATAGTAAGGCCAGTTTTCTTATAAAGACGTTCAAGCTGTCAACCTTTAGCTTTCAATAGTCAGAGTTCAGGTGTGTACCAGGGTGCAGAGCGAGAAAAGAGTACAGTTCTGTTTTTTTGTGGAGCAAGAGAATTCAAAATACTACTAAGGCTATGATTATAATAAAATACTAGATCGTCTTGAATAGCCAAATTGTTAGGAGACAAGCAGCTAGAGAGAGCAGAAGAAAGGATATCAAGATTTATATTCTTGATATTCCGGAAAGAAATAATACGAGGATTGTTAATTATAGAGAAAGTCATGTGAACATTAAAGGACAGAAGTAGATGATCCGAGATTAGCAGCTCGTCAGCTGTGCAGTTGGAGGGGGTAAGTCCAGAACAACAGACTACGTCCAAAGTATGGCCCTTAGTGTGGGTAGGGAAATTTATGTATTGTTTAAGGCTGAAGCTATCAAAGCAGGATAAAAGGTCCTTGGTAAGAGGATGATCACAGTTATCCACGTGGACGTTGAAGTCACCCAGCAATATTATATTAGGGGAAACAGTAGCTAGGTTGGTCAGCAGATCAGCAAAGTCACTTATAAAAACAGAATAAAATTTTGGGGGGCGGTAAATGACAGCTATGACAGTTGGAGTGGGTCCTGAAAGTTGACAAACAACAGATTCAAAGGAGCTGTAGGTAGGGACCGACAGTGGCGAGATTTTCCAGTTCTCGCGATAAATTACCGCGAGGCCACCACCACGACCGGACTCGTAAGGTTGGCAGGTGTAAACAAACCCCAGGGGGGTGGAGTCATTGAGTTGCAATAAGTCATTGGGCTGTTGCCATGTCTCAGTCAAGCAGAAAAAGTCAAACTTACGGTCTGTTAGGAGATCCTGGATGAGATGTCCTTTGTTCGTAAGCGAACGGATATTAAGTAGGCCAAAGTTGACGGAAGTACTGTCAGACTGGATAAGAGTGTTGACCGACCTAGGCAGGTTAGCCAAAACATTGTGGTCAACGGACCTGCCGGGGTTCCGTTGAGAGCGACCAGAGGTGGACCAGAAGGACTGAATTGGCTTGGAATTATCCTGATGGAAATACCGGCGGGAGCCCGATGGATGGACGTACTTTCGGCGAGGGAGGAAGGCAATGTCCGTGTGGAGATGAAGAGCAGCCAGCGGTGGGGCAGCCAGGGAGAAGCGGAGCCGGAGGAGCTCATCAGCTGTATACTGATGGAGCCCAGTGCCCAGTCGGTAGATCGATGACATAAAGATCCAGACCCACACAGACAGTGCATAGATCCTGAGAGGCCACATCACGGACAGGAACAGCCGGACAGAAACACCGGTGGGCCGCAGAGACAGGAACAGGACAGGAATCCGAGCGACAGAGATAGCGGTGAGTAGCGGCAGCAAGTCGCGCCAGCGTTCACTCAACCGGAAGAACATCACACCAAGGCGCCTCTGGAGCAGTTCTTCATACCTGGCAAACGTTTCGATCATGTGCATGTCGATCTGGTGGGTCCTCTGCCGCAGTCACAAGATTTTACCTTATACCGCATACAACCCACAAGCTAATGGGATGTGTGAACGGTTCCACCGGTCGCTTAAAGCTGCTTTTCGCGCCTCCTTGAAGGATGGCAATTGGGTTGACCGCCTCCCGTGGGTTTTGCTTGGGCTGCGCTCTGCGCTTAAGGAGGATCTCGGCGCTTCCCCAGCTGAGCTTGTGTTTGGTCAGCCCCTCCGCGTGCCTGGAGAATTCTTGCCCGAGAACCCTCCCCCCTGCTTCGATCCAGCGGTGCTATCTCTCAACCCACTTTTGCATTCACTTCGGGTTCCTGGTCCGGTGCACCATTGCGTGCCTGACACTTTTGTTCCAAAGACTTTAGAGACTGCTAAGTTTGTTTTTGTCAGGCACAATGCCCACAGGACACCGCTGCGGCCGCTGTATGACGGCCCATTCAGGGTTATCAAACCGGGCCAGAAACATTTTGTTTTGGATTTTGGGAGTCGAAGGGAGACTATGTGTGCTGACAGACTTAAACCTGCACATGTTCTTCCGGACAGTAATGTAGTGCCGGCCCAGGCCCCTCGCCGTGGCCGCCCTCCTTCGATGGGGTTGACAGACTCTGGTTTTCCCCCCAGGACTACCCCCGGACCACCGGCGTTTGAGCCTCCTTCTGCCTTTCCTGCTCGCCTTCACCAGCCTTGTTCACAGGATGGACCTTCCTCTGCCTGTTCTCTCCCTCCCAGGTTCAGTCGTTCGGGCCGTTTGCTTTCACCTTCCAGTAGTGTAAAGCAAAACAAAAGTTTACAAATCAAAACTTTAAAAAAGACAAATATACATCAAAATAAATTAAACATTGGATCTAGAGCAGCTGGCGTCACAGCATGATGCCAAATCGTTTTCCATCCGACTGCTCTAATTGAATTATAGAGCTCATTAACATGTACATCAACAAGTTTCCACATTTGGCATGTATGTCTCCACTGTTCTCTAAAATGTCCACTTCTAGGGAGCTGGCAGCAACGCGGAAAGAAAAGACAAACAAAAAGGAAACTCAAAAGAGAAGACAAAGCAGCAGCAGTTCTGTCAGCATAGCTTGGAAAAGCAGTAGCTGCCCTGCTGTAAGGCTATCAGCTGCCCACTGAGGCCCACATTTCCTGCAATGCATCATACTATGAGTATTTACTATAAAAGACAATAAAAGGCAGAGATTGTGAATATAGTTACGTACCAATCAAACGGCATCACTCGATTTATTAACAAAGTGGCTCATAGGAGGCTTCTGCCGCTACGACCTATAAACAACACTGGTTTACCACTGAGTGAAATAAAATACATATGGCACCAAATAGACACATACCAGCCGTGATGGAGACTTCAGGAATCTCTGGTGATCTCTGCAACATGAGTAACACCAATCAACACAAGTACCTCCAATTTAGGCTGAGACAGCAGCGACATGTACACGCTCAGATGACAACTACTATTTATAGCAGCGCCCTCTAATGTGCTTGACTAATAATAGGATCAATAAGCCAGTAAATATAATAGAAAACAAATTCATGTGATTTCAGATGTTGTACGACTATAAGATGATGAGCTGTGTCTTTTTCATAATAGTGATGGGATTGTATGTACGAATGTTTCATCAGTTGCGGTTAACCCATCAGCATATAAACTTGAGAAGCCAGGCTATGTCAAAAGTGTACAGGGGCGTGAGGAGCTTGATGAAGTCGCTCCACCTCAAGTCACTACTGCGCAGACTATGGCTACAAAAGTGCAACTCCCACAAGCGGGATATTTTGGCTTTATTTTTGTACAATGGGAAGAATTGCTGTTGCGTCGTCCATGTGTACCTCTGCCTTGCTATCGATTATACGCATCGTCTCTCACTGTCGCCCTTCTTGCTGTCGGGACTGGGTCACGGCTTTACGCTAGGTGGTCCGTCTCCAAATGACCCGACGAACCCCATGCTCAGGCAGCAGGTCCGTCTTTTCCCACGCTGGCTTTCACGAGTTCCTTCCTTCCGTCTCTGTGCTCACCCTCTCCTTTAACAAGTCAGTTTGGTGGGTAATTGGTCGCTTCAGAGCATGTCCACACCTCAACAGGTGCCTGCTATTGTCCACCCAGTCCACAGTGAATTACAAGAATATCATGCAACAACACGAAAACATGCAATATAAATATCAGGGTAAAACCATGCAAATAAAATCAGTACTGTACGCACCAATACACAATAAGATCAAGACAACACAAACAATAAAACAAAAAGAAATTTCCTCTGAGTGAAAAACACACAGACTAAAAGCACACAGGAGGTGATCAGGGAAAATGGAAACATGGGGAAACAGGGAAGAGTAAAACTAAACACATACTACATAGAGACAAGAACAGACTTTCAGAAGGGGCTGTATATGGAAACCTAAATTAAAATGAAACTTAACTAAATCCTAACTAATAATAGCCATACAAGAAGTAAGCACATATTCAATATAATATAAGAAAATTACAAAATGCCTGGTCACAGACCCAGCCCCTAACACTAATGACTAAAGTAATTTGAATTTTTGATTTGCATATTGATATTTTTTCTTTTTTTCCAATTGGTTCTTCAGTTCCAGTCACACATATTTTGTACTGCTACTGTGTTATTTTTCATCTAATATATACACTGTGGATGCTTCTCTTTTAAAATATATTTTTCTTTTATATTGTCATATTAAATGTCTTTATCTTTGTTCTTCTTTTCTGTCATCCCCCATTTTTCCTCTCTCATGTTTACTTCCATCCATTCTCACTCCACCTGTTTCCAATCTTCCCTCTCTCCAGTTCTTCCATCAGTGTCTCTCCTCCAGAAGACTCCCTCCTCTCCAGTTAGCTGCTACTCTACAGGTTTCTATCCGGACAGAGCCAGGAGATTCATGAAGGTGTGGATCTTGGAGAAATCATCCCCAACCATAATGGGACTTTCCAGATGAGTGTTGAGTTGAATGTTTCATCAGTCACACCTGAAGACTGGAGCAGATACAACTGTGTGTTTCAGCTCTCTGGTGTTAAAAACATCATCACCAAACCGGATAGAACAGTAATCAGATCCAACTGGGCAGAGAGAACTGGTAATGATTAAGTTGGGAGAAACACATTTGATTTATTTTGTCTGCTGATACTGTGGGTTGAATCATTTGTCCTGTGTTTTTTTCTTTGGACTCCAATCTTGAAGTTATCACTATAAGAAAACCTAATGAAGATCACAACAGAGAAGAAAAACAAGAAACTTGTTATAGTTTAATTGTAGTTTAATTTAATTTTCAATGGATGTGTTTTCGCGGTTCATCATATACAAACTGTTACTAGGGTTAATATTAAATTTCACTGTTAGACCCTGTAACTCTGAGAGTGATTTTGGAACTTCTATATTTCAAAATTCATCAAAGTGTCTCTCTTGGTTATTTATTTTTGGCTTATTTACATTTGGGGAGCTGTTAGTATGTGGTTTTTATAGTAGCTAGATGAATACAGGGTGGACTTCTTCTATTCTAACCCGCTTAATCACCACATTTTATCTTCTGTGTTTTTTACTGAGCAGAGAATCCCTCTGACACAACAGCTCCAGTCATTGCTACAGTGGTTGTTCTTCTTATTTTCATCTGCATTGCTGCCGTTGGATTTGTTATTTACAAAAAGAAGAAAGGTGAGCAATTCAAAGAAGCTGAGTTCATCAGTCAGTGAGCAGCTGCAGTGCACGGCTCAGTTATATTATTTTTGCAGCATAGCATATGCTTTTTTTCTTTCATATTTAATAGAAAGTTTGATTGTAAAGCACTTAACACTGCAAAATCTGGATATGAAACAATGATTTATTAATATTGCACTTCTTTTCTGTGGACCTTACAGCTCCTGAGAACAGCACTGAAGTCTCTGTGAGACTCAATCAAGAGACCATCACAGCACCGTCTATATAGTGTTCTATTTCTAATTTAACTCTTTTGGTTTGTTTATGTAAACTTGACAGATTTTCTATAAAGACTTTTAATCATTTAAGTGACTTGCACTAGCTTAATTTTTTATGTCATTCATGCAGCCAAAAGTGGTGTAAACGTGAAGAAAAATGATGAAAATTCTAAGGCTCCATGAGCCTTGGCACAGCCAGGAAATTTTTAGTGGGGTAGCCAGGATGGATCTGTGATCATTTTGGGTTGGTATACATATCTCACAGAAAACACAGAGCTATTTAGCCCTTCTAAATGGGAGTGGCTGTGATCCCATTTGTGCAACTATTTTTAAGTCCCGGCAGAATTGCGACCAAATAAATTAGAGCAAAAAAATCTTTTGCATATGAAAAAGGAGAAGTTGTAGTTACATATCATGCATTCAACTTGTCCCAGGTCGCCGTTTCCTTCCACTAATGGCTTTGCAAAAATTGTGTAAAAAGCCCATGCAACAATAAAAACAATATAACCCAAGAAAACGCTTTGCTGATCTGATCAGCTGTTCACAGTTGGAATAAATGTCATCACGTTGTCAGCAGGAACTATCACATCCATTACCTTTGAAAACTGGAAGTGAGGTCACTTTTGCGGGATATGTAGTTCTTTTCACTACAGGCCCTTTCAAAAGGTTCACTGGTGGTACTGAAAGTCATGTCTGACTTTATGCCTTTCTGTATAGTTCCTGGGAAACTTAAAACTTAAATTGTACTGTTGCAAATAGTTTATTTTGATGCACATGCTGTATTTTGCAAAGTGTATTTGCAATTTTGAAATTATTATGCAAATTTGCAAATATTTATTTTGTTTTTGTTTATAAAAGGTTTATAAGAATTAGTATATCTCAAATTTAATTATAAAGACACTGAAAATACTTTTCCTGTGTTTGGAAACTATTTTGTGCAACTTTTTTTCATTTACAGTTTGCACTAAACCCCACACCTCTACAACATTTGGAATGCAGGTAGTGTTGGAAAAGATGAAATAATATTTAGTGTCTAACTTTTTTCCTTATTTTGCAGATAATGTAAAAAAGAAGCTTACGCTATACAAATCTAGCACAAATTACAGACTGTTGTACTGTTTGTTACTGCTATGCTGAGAGGACAGGTCCTTTGAGTAAAAAGTATAAAAGGCAGTGAAACGATATTCATTCAAAAAGTGTCAGCACCTGAAAATTAATGTCAGTATTTTTTTTCTTCACTTATATGAAACATGGAGCATTTTGAATTAATAGTACTGCTGTGTTTGTTGCATATTATTTCTCTAGATGTTTATATGCTTTTGTGGTAAGTTGATCTACAGCATTAAATCATTTTTTTATACGGATGTTGTGTGTTTTTTAGGAAAAGATGCTAGATCCGTTACTTCATATAATGGACAATGGATAATGTTTGATTTTTTCCCCCATTTTTTCCTTTCCTCTGCTCCCCTGGTGATGGTGCCCATGAAAAAAAATAGCCATTAAGTATACAAATTAATTTACATAAGACGAAAGTTTAATGGCTGTTTGTAACCAAGAAATGCAATTGAGAAGTGCTTTGGGATGTATATGTTTATTTGCATATTATGATTGTAGATGAATAAAAATGTATTAAAAAAAAATATTCAGTCCTGTGAGACTCATTTAGACACTCGGACACCCAGTATCATTAAAATGAAGCCAGGTGCTTCTCATTTCACGCTTTTACTCGTTTCTTCACTTTTTCCCAAAACACTTGCATTTAAATCCGGCTCCGCCTTCTCTCTGTGTACCTGGCCTGTACCGCTACAGTTGCTGTCTTGGGAACATCTCCCCCTTCTTCTTACAGATAATGGTATGACCCCACTATGTCTTTGCATGTGACCAGCTGCATGGTGTGCTCATCAAAATAAAGTCCTATTCTTGCCTGCATTGATTCTGAGAAGGGAGGAATTCTGCTCCCACATACTGATGGGTGATTAATAACTTGTATCGTGGGTTATGCGTTAAATCTAGTTTTAGACCAAAAAGACACAAATCCAGTAAGAAATATTTCTTATACTGTGAAAGGTCACACTAGCAGAGTATTCATATGATGATTATCATCATGCCAGAGATGGTATGAGGAGCAACCTCTTTTATTACACATTAAAAGACCAACACTGTGCTTCCAAGGTAGGCCGTACATAACTTCACTCATGATACAACATCTCTTTTCTACCACAACAACAACAACAGCAACAACTGTAAGTCAAAATAGCACTACAGCATCATCAGGAACTATACGAGCTACATAACCACAACAGTAAACAGTGTTTAAACTGAAACCAGATTCAAAACAATTTCTGAAGCTAAATGGTAGTTTGCTCGACAGTGTTTAAGTTTTTTTTTAAACTACATGTCACTCCTCATATTGAGCAAGATGAAATCTGATCTGTTTGAATTCCTTCCAGTTCAGTAGTCTCTTTTTGTGTTTTCTTCTTTCTGTGTTTTCATTTTCGCAGTTTGTTCATGCTTCATACTCTTCAGTCTTACAAAATTAATATAGCTGCATCCAGTGCAGGACACAATGCAAATGTCCTTAAAGATTTGCAAGATTTTTAATTTTCCACATTTTATGAACTAGGAAAAATGTTACTTTTCTGAAATCTTAAAGAGGTTGCTTTACCATTTGTTCCTTGTTTTCACAAACCAAAAGCTGTTGTCAAAGCTGGATTATTGATAAACATTTGAAGGTGGCTATGACATTAAAATGCTCAAAATTTCAAACATCAGAATTGGTTGTTCAGAGAGATACTTTTTAAGTTGCAATTTATTTAGTTATCCTGAATATGGATCTGTGTAGAGTCTGTGTCAGATGAGGGGGTGATGAGTGACACAGTTAAAGCAAATAACACCTTTAACCTATGAATCAAACGCAAAAGTAATCTTAAAATGGAAACATTTTGTGTAGTTTTTTTTTTTTTTTAACCAGGAAGCTTTGAGAGAAAAGTGATGGAAAAAGAAGATTAAGAATGCTAATAAGCTTGTTTGGTGTGTTTTAGATGCAATAAATCCAACAACCAAGCAAACAATGTCCTAAAAAGGATTTGTCAAAACACATGTGCAGAGATAAGAGTGGAGAAACATCAGCGTGCTGCACTTTGGAGTGACTTTGTGTATCTCTCTGTTATGTGGATTCAATTATCCTAACATTAGCAACATTTTCCTGGAAACAGGGAAAAAAAATCATGTATTACATTTGCATTACTGCTAACTGTCAAGGATGCTGAGGTAAGACTCTGAAATTTGCAATCAGATAGGGGTTTATTTACAACACCAGTGATATTATGTACATACACCCTAAAAATGCTGGGTTAAAAATGACCCAATTTGTAACGCAACGCTGGGTCGATTATGGACCAAGCCAACGCTGGGTTGTTTCAACTTCCCTCCCCATCTCCAGCTGACTCCCTCTTCCCGCTCCACCACAATCACCCACACATGCAGGGCCTTGGGGTAACGGTGTGTCACCAGCAGTGTTGGTCAAGTTACTTGAAAAAAGTAATCAGTAACTAATTACTGATTACTTCCCCCCCAAAAGTAATCCTGTTACTTTGCTGATTACTTATTTTCAAAAGTAATTAATTACTTAGTTTCTTAGTTACTTTTTAAAAACACGATTTACAACCTGAATAGGTAATAAAGTGATAGATCTTTCAGCACAGTTCTACTTTTTCTGCATACTCCATCATATAAAATGTAATCAAATGGAAAAATCTCTTTTTAAAACTTGTTTTATTAGTTTTAATCTTTTAACTTTATGCATCAAGCAAAAATTTAATTATATGCAACATTCTCTGACTGGAAGAAATTTGTTTAACATTTAAACCTATTGTCTGCACATTCCAGCACATAAAATAAAATATATTTTTGTGTTTACACTCATTCTTTCAAATAGATGCAAGTAAAACACAGCAGAAAATAAATAAATTCAAAGACTAGCGTCTGGACGTAGCGTTTTGTGGGAGAAACGTTTCGTCACTCATCCAAGTGACTTCTTCAGTCTCAGCTGACTGCAGGTTTCCCCAATCTTATAAACAGTACATTTGCATAATGACTGAAACCAGCCCACTGAAGGAACAATGGGCTGGGAGGTCAGTTCCTTAATCATAATTATGCAAATTCTCATGACCATTGATCAACAATGTCCAGGATGAACGCCAGAGGTTGTTTGGTTTCCCCGATCGGGGGAAACCGCCAGAGGTCGCCAGAGGTTGTTTGGTTTCCCCGATTGGTGAAACCAAACAACCTCTGGCGAAGTGGATGGCACAACACAGAAGAGCTACCTCGTCAGGCCAGGACTCTGCAGTCTATTTACACCTACAGGCCAGTGGACACTCAATGATGAAGATGTACACATCCTGGACAGGGAAGAACGCTGGTTTGAGCGCGGAATCAAGGAGGCCATTTACGTGAAAAGGGAAAGACCATCTCTGAATCGAGGAGGGGGCCTAAGGGTACATCTTTCGCCATCTTACAATGCTGTGATTGCACCCATTCCCCAACTCTCTGTGAATGGTACTCATGGCCATTGATCAGTGTTCTTTGATCAGTGGGTTTTGGTCAGTGATTGTTGATCAATGGTCATGAGAATTTGCATAATTATGATTAAGGAACTGACCTCCCAGCCCATTGTTCCTTCAGTGGGCTGGTTTCAGTCATTATGCAAATGTACTGTTTATAAGATTGGGGAAACCTGCAGTCAGCTGAGACTGAAGAAGTCACTTGGATGAGTGACGAAACGTTTCTCCCACAAAACGCTACGTCCAGATGAACAGATTCAACTTTTGGAGATTTACTTTCCTGGATGATTGAGAATGCATCAAGACATATATTCAAATAATTAAAAAAAAAAAAAGTTAATTTACCTGTTACTACCACACCATCGTTGGTACTTGCTGGCGTGTGTAGCCACTAGTTAACAAAAGCTCAACACTGCACCTAGCATCCTGGAGCACTTCTGTTGTCTTGTGTATGTGTTTTGGAGTTTTTACGTGTTTTGGAGTTTTTACGTGCTTCGGGGTTTGTACGTGCTTCGGGGTTTGTACATGCTTCTGAGTTTTTATGTGTTTTGGAGTTTGTATGTGCTTCGGGGTTTGTACGTGCTATGGAGTTTTTACGTGTTTTGGAGTTTGTATGTGCTGCTTTGTCTCTAGGGGCCACTGTAAATATACGTTTATTTATTCACTCCACATAAAATGTAATAAATAAATCATATAATACCAAAACCAACTATTCACATTTCAACTTTTATTTAAATTTTCAGCTTTTTCCTTTTAGACAAATTTAAAGTGAAACATCACAAAACACTGCAAACCACAACAAAATTAAATATAAATTAAAATATGAAAACAAAAAGAAGATGCACATTCTCTGTCATATAGTCCTGCATGAATAAACTTTCTGAATCCTTTATCATCTGCAACTGAAAATAGTTGTGGATGATTACTATACCTTTCTAATGTGACGTTGTTGTCTCTGGCTCTCTTTCTCTCTCTCTCCCTCCCGCTCTGTTCCTGTGCTACTGAGAGTGTAACTACCGCCCCTCCCCCCTCTTCCCAGCGCAAGGCAAGGCTCGTATGCGGAGTGAAGCGGAAAAAAAGGGCGAGAGAAAAAAAAACAAAACACAGCTCGCGATAAGGAGCCGGCTCGCGTCGTTCACTTCAAAGATCCGGCTCTAAGAGCCGTTTCGTTCGCGACCGACACATCACTATCTCTCGCACTTGATATATTATCCATTGTTGATCTGCACACAGCTGTTTTCACGAACGTCGCACTCGCTTACGTCACTCTCATGAGACATTCTCGCAAAAAACTAGAGATGGCACGATACTACTTTTTTATGTCCGATACCGATACCGATATCATAAATTTGGATATCTGCCGATACCGATATGAATCCGATATTGTGTTTTTTAATCAATAAAACTTTTTTTTTTAATATCTTGCTGCATTTTGTATAAGTTCATACTTAAGTTTAAATACACAACAACACTAAAGCTATTCTGTTATACCTGTGTGTAAAAAATACACTGCGCCCAAAATATTTCATAGTTCAGCAACACTGATCAATCTAATAAACCTTACCTAACTTAAAACCTAACTTAAACCTACTCCATCCTCCCTATTCTGGTATTTTAAAGAGTACTTAGCAGAAATATTAAGCAACCTAACTAATAGGGTTGCAAACTCCCAGCAAAAAGAAAAAAAAATAGGGAACCACCCCCATCCTCCACCTCATGATGCTTAATCGACGTAATCAACTTTAATTTGATGCAGGGTGAAACAAAATGCACAGAAATAAATTATTTTTCAAGAATAATCAAATAGATTCAACATCTTTCTTCAACAGAATTGCAGAATTCACAGATGGTACTTTCCCAAAGGAAAAAGTAGTATAGCTTACTAGGGTATATTAGACTTAACAGTTACTATATACAGTAATGGACTTCTATACATTTTACATCAGATTAAAACTTTGGGTGTAAGATTCAGATAATTATTTATTAAAAGCTAGATAGTTTAAATGAGAATAAGAAAGTAAAGTATGTCTTTGTGCCCCCTTTTTCCTGTTCATGCCCTATCGCCCCCCCTGGCTAAACTTTGCTAGATCCGCCCCTGCACAGTTACCAGCTGTCAGCTGCGTAGAAAAAGATCCTGGTGCAGAAATTAATATAAAATACATTCTAACAACAGCTTATCAAGCTTAAACCTGCTGCTGTTGTTCAGCCGCTGGTTTCCTCTTTCTGGTGCAAAGTGGGCCAAAAACAAAGAAGAGAGACGGACTCGCGACAGAAAAGCCGATCAGCTGATCATTAAGCAGTTTCACAATTGAAGTAGCAGCAGGAGAGCGAGAGAGAGAGGCACTCGCTCCATATATCGGTTGTTAAGCTTAACATGGGAACGCTTTACAAACATTCAGAGATGAACTTACACACTTGCTTTACTTCTCTCTGGAATAACTTCCACGGAGATGAAATGCCTGTTTGCTAGCGAGGCTACAAATACACACAGCCGCTCTATCACGTGACGCATACTGCTCCGACGCGCTACGGTTATGAGCCGAGTTTTGCCGTGTCGCAAGTTTTGTGAAGTGCTTTTTTGATATTTAATGGATCGGATTACATTTTTTATTTCTCGCCGATATCCAATCCAGTAATTTAGGTCAGTATCGGACCGATACCGATACGTAATATCGCATCGGTCCATCTCTACAAAAAACTCACGGTTTTAGTAACGCAGTAACGTAGCGTTCCTACGGGAAAGTAACAGTAATCTAATTACTGTTTTTGCAATAGTAATCCCTTACTTTACTCGTTACTTGAAAAAAGTAATCGGATTACAGTAACATGTTATGCATTACTGCCCATCTCTGGTCACCAGGGTGCAGGGGAGGAACCCCCCACCCCCGTCCCCTTCTGGCTGCCTGTGCCTCAATTTTATCCCACAACTTAGACATTCACATTACTCACACTCTCATAACACATACACGGCATCCAGAAGACCAATAGGGTGTACAACCTCACCCCTGGTGCCGTTCAATTTTAAATACACGTATTGTCAATGGAAAATTGTACTTAGTAGTCAGTATAAGCTTTTAATGATATAAGTCTACATATGATAGAATACTGCATGTTGACCTTTTGATGACTTAGACTGTTGTTCACTACAAGACTTGTTCTGTTTTATAAATTTGTTCCCACAGCGATAATAAGAGCTGAGAATCAGTTTCACTCCCTACCAGGAAGAGGAGAGCTGAACGCTCTTATCTCCACTCCCTAACAAGAGGAGGGGCCGCTTTCTTCAGAATCTCTCTCACACACACATACACACTGACATTCCTCTGTCTACGAACAAACATATTCACTATTGTATTACCTTTGTATAAATAAAGACCAGGGCAGTGGCAGAGCGTGAGTCCCTGAGCCCTCACTCTCGTGCGAGTGCTCTGTGACTGCCCTTGCTTGCAAGTAAAACTATGTGTTTCTCCTCTCTGATTTCTCAGCTGAAGAAGTGTCTTAGAATAAATCTCTTGACATTTATACATTGAGGGCAATCAGGAGGGGCTATGCGCTTACCTGCTGCTCTCTGGCAGGTAGCTCCATGCCCTCCTGGGTTTTAAATGCACCTTACATACCTGTACATACACCCTAAAAATGCTGGGTTAAAAATGACCCAATTTGTAATGCAACGCTGGGTCGATTATGGACCAAGCCAACGCTGGGTTGTTTCAACTTAACAGGGTTGGGTTACTGGTTTGACACAGCACACTGAGTTAGGATAACTATCCAAACATTGGGTTAAATTGACCAATGTTTAAAGCTGAGGTTACCAAAAGTTAGGTCAAAAACTCAGAACCCTTCACATGGTTATATTACCATTAACGTTTGGGCTCAGATTTTTACTTACTATAAAATTCAGCATACAAAAACTAGATTCAAGACAGATTTTCTCAAAAAAATATTTTTATTGCCATATGATACATAGAACATAGACAGCTAAATTCATACAAAATATATCAAAGATAGTAAAATGCAAGTAAAAATAAAGTATATAATTCACTATATTATATCCATCACTTCAAATCAGTCTTTGGTTAGAGTACATGTACATGTTAATACACATGAAGACATGCTATGTAAAGTTGGCTCTGTTTTCAGAACAAATTACATGTAAAAACTTTTAACTTTAAAAAACTGATGAATTAATAATTTTTTCAGTACTTAACATACATCAACACTTTGGAAAAGTGGCAAGAGGGAATCTCCCTCTCAGATCATTTCATGCACCTTTATGAGCAACATTTTACGCTTCCATCATAGCTAAATGAACCCTCGTTAATTTGATCATATTTGTTTCATGTCCTGGGATTCATCTATTCCTGGGGTAGATGACAGTGTGAAGGAATTCCCAAACCTGTGCACATGACTTTGAGTAACCTGCATCACAAACAAAAAATGCTTTGAAGCAGCCATCAACAGACCTTAGATTGCTGCAAAAAGCAGAAACAAATCTATCTTCTAGTACCAGGCAAGAGGAACTTTTCTTGGTGTTCATTTGGTGCTGAATTCTTCTTCCTGATAGAATAAAGCCTTTTGTGTAGACACTCCTCCAGAATTACAGTTGCTGGCCTATGAGTTCTGCAAGGACTGAACCACGTATCCTGAAATTTCTAGACAAAAGTAAAGGGTCAGTAAAGTAAGATTTAAAAGATTATTTGCAGTTGTTTGGTTAATGTCAAGTTGTCTGTAATCCTGGAGCAGTGACAGAGGATTTCTTTAAATCACCCTGCCGTTCTTCAGCTGAGACGGCTGAGTCAGAAAACACATCACTGCAGAAGTTTTTCACTCGCGAGGGGCAGTCATGGAACGCACGAACTGCGTCCCACGACTGTCTGCGACCTTTATTTATACAAGATTGTCTGTGTTGTGTGTGTGTGTGTGTGTCTGTTGTACATAGATAACATCACTCCAGTAGCGGGACTTCCCCTTTTCTACATCTGTATGTTCTCGTAAAAGCGCTGAGCTTGGTTTTCTTCTACATCTAAATGTTCAGAACAACAGGATGCGGTTAGTATCTGCAGAAGTTTAGCACACAGGTTACTAGGCAAAAGGTCGTGTAGAAATATGCTTAACTGATAAATATAAAGAATACATTTCATGTAGCTGATCAAAACATAATTATCTTCTGACATCCGGCCCTGTTTATCAGAGAAATGAAATGTACAATTTATCAGTGAGTAACTACTTGTTTTTCACATTTTCAGTTACTACATCATTAGTTACACTTCATCTTCATGAAACAAACAGAAAAAGAAGTCTTCATCATTTTCATAGATTCCAGTACATTTGCATATGCTGTGAACGATAAACTTATCATCTGTGAAGTTACAGCTTTTAAACAAGGAATAACTCAAATAAAGAAAAATAAAATAAAATCAGTAAAAGTCCAACGACAATCAACAATCTCTTTAAAATCTGAAGTCATGTGGTCAGACTGTTTAAGTTCAGCGTTTCTTCCTGAATCAGAATGACGATGATGTTGTTGTGCACTTTGCAAAAATCATTCTGAAAGTGTGATCAGAGATCAGAATCAGTGTACTTGTTCCACAGTGTTTTCTGTGCATTGTTAATGCTCGGCATGTGAGAGCAGACGAAACAGTCTTTCTCTGTAGTTCTGTTAAACACATATCCGTATCAGGCATTTTTCATCCAAGGATGTATGTGATCTTGTGTCATGTCCATTAGGTGTAAGTTGTCATACGTCCATCTTCTCTTTTCGCCTCGTGGCTCGGCTGCTGTTGGCATCAGCTGGGATCCTGTAAGGGTGAGCTTTTGTAGTCAAGGTAACCAGGAGGCTTCCCCTTCACATTGTTGCACATAGGTCCATCACACCTGCACCTGGCTGCCCTAAAGTTGATCGGATAGAGAGTGGAGTGCAGGCTTGCCCAATGGGGGCCCAATCGCACTACCCCCCTCACCCCGAAGCAACCAAACGTAGGTGAGGCCTTCCTAATGTGCTTCCTCCTTAGTGATGGGGCTTCCTGGGACCTCAACCTTTTTGCAGTGGCTCTGATGTATCCAGGAGGGTCTCTCTGCAATTTTACAGGCTGTGGGTGTTGTCAATAACACTTGGTGTGGACCCTCCCATCGGGGCATACTCCAATTTTTCCTCTGGAGCACCCGTAATAGGATCCAATCGCCTGGTTTCAACCTGCAAGAGACTGGAGAAGACTCGTACGGCAGTTTACTGTTCAAAACAATATCCTTATCTTCTAGTAGTTTTGCCATCCATTCTGCCAGAGTCGTTTCTCTGACGGATTTTTCTAAAGGGTTCACTTTTCACTGGTAGTGGAAAAGGTCTCCCATGAACAACCTCAAAAGGTGTAAGTTTTTGAGAGCCTTGTGTTAATCTCATCCACATTTTACTAGGCCTATGCATTCAGGCCATGGTCTTCCTGTTTCTGCCATATATTTTCTGAGTCTCTGTTTTATGGTGCCGTTAGTTCTCGCTACTAACCCTGCACTTTGTGGGTGATAAGCACAATGGTTTGTCATGCTGAATCCTAGTGCTTCAGAGACTTTACTAATCACATCATTGACAAAATGTGTTCCATTATCTGATCTTATCAGAGTAGGGATACTGCTTTCTTCACTGGATAAATCTCTGGCCATCTTGAAAATACGTCTATAATCACTAGAGCCTTGACTTTCACTTAGTTCAATAAAGTCCATGTGAATGGTGTGAAATGGATGATTGCCTTGTGAGTTTCAAAATTTTAAGTATCAGATCATATTCTATTTGTGCTCCAAACTTTAACCATTTCTCCTGTACTGCCAAATTCTTCAAAGTGATGCTGCCGAAAAAACATACTGACTGTCAGTGTATATATTTATATCTTGGCCTACGTGCAATTCACATGCATGTGTCACTGCTGTTAGGTATGAGGATGTTAGCGGTTTCGCTTCTATGACTCTATCTTCTGTAGTTACTGCATAACCTACACAGTTTCGTCCTAGGCTATTTTTAGTCGCTAAACCGTCTACAAAAACATCACTGAAACCAGCTTACTGAATGCTTCTTCTGCTTTCTTATTTGTAGATGCAACACTACATTTTGACTTAAGGAATTTTAGGCAATTCCTATTTTTCAAAGAATTCATACATCTTACATATGTCAAACTTTTAAGTTAGGAAAAACTTTGCATTGCTTATAGCTCATAGCTCACAGCTCTAAAACTCGTCATTGTTAAATCATGCGCCTAATCATTATATGTCACTGTGATCCACAAGTATGATCACAAATTTGTTTTCCAAACTTACAAAACAAACAAACAAAAACAAAAACAAAATGCCTATGGCATCAAGGCTTTGCGTTCATATTAATTGAGTGTAAGCTGCTTTCTTCATTGCAAGTGTATGTTACAATAAGGTTTAATTTAAGCATCTTATCGCCGACTCTTTCTCACTCCTGACTCTTTCCAAAAATAATTTCACATATAACAATTTGTGTATGTGTTGTCTATTCATTAATATAGTTGTCAATTATTTCTGTCATTATTTTTACCTTCTTTCGTTTGTGACATGGTGGACATCTCTAAACAATCATGAGTTCAGCCTCAATTTCAACCCAATCATACCCTGTATCCTCGCAGTCAAACTCGTGCGGCTTCACCTGACACTGGTCCTTCTTCTTCACAGTGTCCTGTGTGGCCTTCAAATCTCCAGCAAACACAGGCTCAACTCAGCTGTTGTCTTCTTCTTTACAGTCTTTTCCTTTAGGTTAAGTCCCCGCATGACAAATATGACACTCAGTGTCCAGTGCTCTTCCACAGTTCTTTATCCCACTGTTCAACTGCCCAGCCTGTAATTCACAGTACATGTTGCATCACGTGCTTTCTTACATGCTACTGCTGGGGTCGTCAGTCAGTCTTATGTTTCATTTTGCACTGTCTTTTGACTGCTGTTAAGTCTCCAAGTCCACAATGTTCTGTTGGTCTTCATCAAGAGATTAACTGGCCTTTGAGCTTCTTCTCAGGGTCGAAGGACCAATTGGCAGGTCAAGCTATAAATTTTAGCCAAAAAGTGGCCTGTTTTTCCCAATTGTTACTCTATCCTTTTTTGTCGCTGTACTCAAAGTTCCAGGTTGAGAGAAGTCCACCTGTATTAACACGCTAAAGCATACAATTAATCTTCTTTTCATTTCTTTTTCTTAAAACCTCCATTTGCTTCATCTACCAAGAGTTTAACTCGCCTGTCTCTCTTCTCTGGGTGCACACTTGTCACAGTGAGTTTCCCTTTTATGGGCATGCAAAGTTCCTCTCACAACCACCACTTCCTCTCACACAGCAGGCACACAGAGACATATTTCCTGTTTCTTCAAACTAATCTAACTCTTTTGTTTTTTCTTTGTATTTATAGTCTACAGACCCTTTTTAATTCTACTAAATCTTAATCTACAAACAATACACCTTTATTTCATGCACACTTTTAAATATTCTAACCTCTTTCAGACATCATGAATCATCTCACACACACTGCCTTTTCTTCCAAACCTCATCTTTTTCACTCACTCTACTAAAAACCTCCTTAGTGTTATTATTACCTATTTACTTATTTGGCACAAATCACGCAGAGTCACTCAAATCAAATACTGACAGCATTCACACAGTTAAAATCACTCAAAATATGCTCTCCTAGGAGTATTTTGCTTTTAGTATAGGTTTGCTCTTCATCTCAACAAAGTTATCTCAACAAAGTCTCATCCAGGATGACAGGTTTGATTAGATTAGGTATTTTCCTTATTTTCTTCATCTCATATGTTATTGTACTAAATTTGAGCAAACCTTAAGCCTGAATCAGACTACTTTTAACAATTATCCACCTCACATCATAACTGACTGAGGTGCCTCTTATTATTTAATAGTATGTCATTATTAATGTTATCATTGTATTGTTTTTCCTTTTTTATAACAGCAATAGCATATTACAATACACTACTTTACTATTAATATACAATATTATATTAATTTATATTAGTTCATATTTTATTATGTATCCATCACGGGTCTGCGTGAATCTGCAGCTTCACACCTTCCCAAGCTGGAGACATTTGCTTTTCCTTGGCTGACCAATGACACAGCCTTAATATACCCTATGCATCTCTCTTTTTCTTATTTGACATATTTTCGTGTGAATTATCTGGTTTCATGCATGGTTGTCTTCCCAATTTGTTTCATTTGTACCAATTTACAGGTTGTTATCCTTCCTATTATTAGTTTGAATACCCTAAAGATAAGCTCTAATTTAATTTAACTTTTTGTTTATTCCACTTTATTCCTCTTGTATTCAGTTGGGTCTGTATCCAGCCCTTTTTAAACTTTGATCTCTAATCTTTTACTTGATCAGGGATTATTATGTTCGTCCTCGTCTGAACTGCTTCTTTGTTTCTTACAGTCACGTACAAAATGTGTCTCTTTTCCACATCTCCAGCATGCAGTGCTAGAGTCACTGTGTGGTGTGTGTCTCTGTGTCTTACACTCACGTACAAAATGTCCCTCTTTTCCACATCTCCAGCATGCAGTGTTAAAGCCATGTTTTGGTGTGTGTATAGGCCTACCTCTACCTCTTGCTGTTCCACTATGCATTCCTCTGTCTTTCTTTTGGATTAGTCCTACTCTGGTTTGTTGTTTTTCTAAACATTGCTCATCAGGTGTTAATTTTGTTTGTTTATTCTCCATCCTCAAGGATTTTGCTGGGCCGTCACTGGCACGCTTGACTTCAGAGTGGTTTACTGATACGGCCTTCCAGTACATGAGCCTCAGCAAAGAAAACAATAAAAACAATGGAAGTAGTTCAGCAGCGTATTGTGCTGTAAAATCAACTTACTTCCAAAACACATACACAAAACACATATACATACACACAGATAGACATTTGCGCGCTAATTTGTCACGAAGTATTTCACGGCCACTTCTAAAACCAACCTAAACTTAGTTCCTTCCGGCGAACTCAACCTATTTCACATGTTTTTTGAAGTAATTCCGGTTACTTCTAACCTTATTTTACGCGTATCACGAAGTATTTCCGGCTACAGCAACCCTATTTTGCGCATTTCACGAAGTAATTCCGGCTACAGCAACCTATTTTGCGCATTTCACGAAGTAATTCCGGCTACAGCAACCTATTTTGCGCATTTCACGAAGTAATTCCGGCTACAGCAACCTATTTTGCGCATTTCACGAAGTAATTCCGGCTACAGCAACCTATTTTGCGCATTCTTCTAAACCCTTCCGGCGGTTTAAGACCAGACAGTGTTTTCTCACCCTCAGCTGTCTTTTGCTGGTTGTTCTGGTCTTCTGGATCCCAACGTTGTGAACCAGAATTATTCCACCGGCCTGGACCCGAATTTTTCTTACGTCCCAGGTCTTTCACCTCTACCTGGAGAGGGCTGTCGACAGACTTCGGTGCTGGTTTACCCACGGCGTCAGGATGCAGAAGTCAGACCTTATTGGAGTCACAGAAACGTGTCTGCTTTTTCCATCTCTAGGCTCGAAGGACCAATTTAAATGACAGAGGATTTCTTTAAATCACCCTGCCGTTCTTCAGCTGAGACGGCTGAGTCAGAAAACACATCACTGCAGAAGTTTTTCACTCATGAGGGCAGTCATGGAACGCACGAACTGCGTCCCACGACTGTCTCGCGACCTTTATTTATACAAGATTGTCTGTGTTGTGTGTGTGTGTGTGTGTGTCTGTTGTACATAGATAACATCACTCCAGTAGCGGGACTTCCCCTTTTCTACATCTGTATGTTCTCGTAAAAGCGCTGAGCTTGGTTTTCTTCTACATCTAAATGTTCAGAACAACAGGATGCGGTTAGTATCTGCAGAAGTTTAGCACACAGGTTACTAGGCAAAAGGTCAAGGCAAAATATGCTTAACTGATAAATATAAAGAATACATTTCATGTAGCTGATCAAAACATAATTATCTTCTGACAAGCAGTAAGCTTGAACAGTATGCTTGACATTTGCTTAGAGAGGACAAAACAACAACGAAGCACACCAGTCTGTGGCTGTGAATGCTTGCAATTAGTTGTTAGGAGATGGACGAAGCCAAGATCGAGTATCATGTTTCACACACTTTATACTGTCACAAGGTTGTACAAACCTTTTTGCCAACTTCGTAATAGATTTACAACAAATGTTATTATTCATGCATCTATAATGTGCATATGACTGAAGAAGTCACTTGGAAGAGTGACATATAATGTGCATACTTTTTTTTAAAGATATGGAAATTGAGCACATTATTTTTTATAATCACAATGACACTCAGTATACTGATTGAAAAACTGCCCAGTATTCAGGATTTTTAATTGTTGATGTTGTGTGTATCCACTGAAATGTAGAAACTTACATATCCTGTGCCATGGCAGTCCTTTAAACATGGAAACTGATCTACTATTGATGATGCCAAAATTTCCTTTATTCCTGAAGTTGGGCAGCAAGCAAAAACAGTTGCATCTAATAAAATTTCATAAACAAACACTTTACTTTACTGTAGATTTCTTGTAAAATAAACAAATACAAAGAGCAGAAGCTTTGCCACCCTCTGCTCCCCACACCTTCAACTGTGTTACCCAAGTGGCTAACAAAGGTAAACAGAAGTTTTCCCAGTCCCTACTAAGACACATCTGCTTACCTGTATCTTTTGCTTGTTTCTCCTTTCCTTTTCTGGTTTTTTCTAAACCGAGGACCTGGTGGCTTTGACTGTTTCTTGTCCATCTTCCATCAGTAATTTTGCACTCAAGTATCAACACCCACAACATAAACTAACAGGCCTACACCTTGTATAGGTTTTTTTCCCCCCTGGGATTTCAAACAACCCAGGAAAAATAATTAAAAATACATAATGGGCTTGGACTCACAATATTATGAATGAAACTGTAAGACTCCTTTTTAAAAATTCTTTCAGCTGCGGGTTCTGTGGTACTTAACAGACTGAGAACAAGTACAGAATACATCTGAAAACAAAATTAAAAGAAAGGCTTTGTCTAATAAAAATTGATGTTTCAGGATCATATTAAGACTTCAAGAACAACAAAATTATTTTAAAGTTGTTTGCAGCTAATGGGGAAAATAGTAGTATAATAAATGATATTTTACGGCTTCATAATTTGAAGCCATAAACCCATTTGCATTCTACTCTAACATTACTCACTACTCAAACATCCCCATAGTTTTATTTGTGAGTGCAATGGAGTTATGAATCCACAGTACAAAGAAAAATTCAAAACACAGTTTGCAATAAAATAATATACAAACCAGCCTTGTGTTTGCATTCAAGTAGTGAGCCATAAAATGTCCATTCAACAAGTCAGCAAAACAATATCACTGTGTAAATCAATAAACATTAAATTAAAAAAAATGCATTAATGCTTCAATGGGGGTGAGGCTTGGTCCACTTTGGCACAGCTGGCTGCCAGCAGAGCCCGCGGGCAAGCCACTGCAGCCCCCTCTGGCCTCTGCTCTGTGGCTGCTGGGTGACCCCTCGTCTGGGGCTCTCCTCAGCTCCTCCCAGGAGGGTGGCACGGTTGCCCCTCTGATGGTCCTCCTTGGGCTCTCGCACTCTGGGGGCCCTATTAAGACCAAAAATTTTAATCACATCTGCCCATTTTTTCAGGGAAAAACTTACACAGAAATTTTGCCTCTGAGGAGTCAAAAGAACTCGGTGAAGTGTTGATATTTACATTTGCCATTGAGAAATTGGCAGTAAACAAAACATGTAAAGTAACCAAAGCACAGATAGAATCTCAGTGTTAGTTAATGTGTGTGTTTTGTATTGTTAATGTATGCCAGACTGGTTCTGTACTGGCTGCTTTTTTGATATAAGTAGTCAAAGATAAAATCAGTAAATATACAGCACAGAAAACTACTGCCATACCAGCAAACCTTCCACAGACACTGAGGTTCCACAAAACTATTGGATAGGCTTAAAAATAACAAGCTTTGATCACATTAATGATGGTGATTTTTTTTACTAAACTAAGACTCAAGAAGAAGTTTATTGTCATTTCGTATGGTGTTACCCAGCCTGAAACAAAATACTGTTTCTCACCAGCCTCTAGAGTCCAATAAGCAATACAGTTTAAAAAAAATAAATACAGTTTAAAAAGAATAAATACAGTCAAAAGAATGAGTTTTTAAAAAGAGCAGCAAAAAAGGCATAAATAGCATAAAATCTAACTTCTAAAACAAACTCCAGTCACATTCATTTGGGTAGACAGCAGCAGTCCTTTTCCAAAAGGGGATGGAAAAATTGGAAAAAATGGAAAAATAAACTACAACATTAAAATTCCTTTTATATCTGATAAAGATGTTGCATTATGGTCATTTATATCAGATTATGCACAGAGTTAAATAGTAAATGTCTTAAACAATACAATATGACAGGATGAAGTATCACTGGTTTCAGTTGTGTTGTGTTCAACACTCAACTTAATGAAGTGGCCAGTTGTGTATGAAACTCTTCAACATTTTAATAAACAATATTTTAGACTTTTGTTTTTTCCACACATGTGACATTAAAGATAAATCTCGTTGAATTTCACACTTTTTGTCAGACAAAACCATAAATTTGACAAAATTTACCTAACTTTATAAAAGTTACCAACTCAATTATATTTAGTCTGCCCAAGGCCAGCCTCTAAGTGTGTTATTAGATAATAACTTAAATTTTAATTTATGGTAACTCATGCTCCATCGTCTCTGAAGAGCTGGCTGCTCAGCTGCCAGCCTGCCTGTTTCCTTGTGCTCATTGCTCCAAGTTTTCCTGTCTTTTCCTTTAATAGCAAACTCGTGAAATTATCTTGCAGTTTGTAGTGTTTTTTTTTTCCCACTAACTTGCCCATTGTGTTGACAGTGTTGCTCTCTACAACAGAGAACTGAAGCACATAAAGATTCTGATTGTTTATCATCTGGACGGTCTTATCATGGTTGGACAGGATTTCTCTGTGGTCCACACCTTCTTAAATATCCTCTCTATCCCTCCTTTAAACAGCATGCCTCTATCCCAAAAGGTTGATTCTGTTCATCTGGACGTAGCGTTTTCAGTAGTAGAAACGTTTCGTCACTCATCCAAGTGACTTTTTCATCCTATGGCTATGAATGAGTGACAAAACATTTCTCCCACTGAAAATGATACGTCCAGATGAACAGAATCAACCTTTTGGGATTTACTTAGCTGGATGAGCATGCATCAAGATGTCATGGCTCCATTTAAAACAAACCTGTAATGTGGTACTTGATTTGACCAGCAGGGGGAGCCAAAGTCCCATTGATCATGACAACTATTAGGAACTATCTGAATATTATTCCACCACCAATTTTCTTTATTCAAACCTGTTACTCAAATAGGTGAACTTTAATGTGAATACACACAAATAATATCAGAAATCAAATAGAAGTTAGTACAAGAGATGAAATGAGGCCAGAGTTTATATAGTGTAAAGTATGTCAGAGGGATATGCAGGATCCATCTGATCTACTAAGCTGATGTCATAAAGAGTTCCCAACACAGAAAAAAAAAAAAAATTAGTGGAAATATACATATAATTAGTACCTCCAGTTTGGTTTAAGTGCCGCTTGAAGCTGTTAATATCATCTTTGAAGACCTGCTCTTTATGTATACAGTGATGTCACTCATCAGGCTTTAATTCTCTTAACCAGTCTTGCCTGGGCTCCCTTGAGTTCACGTTGCTGTCACAGTAACATAACATAATCTAGGAAGGGTTTATAAAGATCCCACTTGAAAATAACTTCTCAACGACTGCTGAATCAGACTGTGTTAGCTTTAGTTTACTGACCTATAAGCATATACCTAAAAAACACATAGACTTGAAATTTAACAATTCAAGAGATTACAGAGTGCTTACATTTCATTCCACTTTTAACACGAAAATGCAATTTAAACAGTAATACAATAATATATGATTTCACAGGAAGGTTATGAAAAGTGCATTTCTGTGTAGATGTTCATTTGTACTGTTCATATTCAAGTATATTTTGCAAACTCTATCTCTTTAAACTACAGGAGACCAGGGAGATTCTGACTCAGAAGTTTGCAGCACTGTGGTGCAGTGGTTAGCGCTGTCGCCTCACAGCAAGAAGGTCCTGGGTTGAAGTCCACTGATCTGGGGCCTTTGTGTGTTTGTGTGGAATCTCTCTGGGTGATCTGACCAGCTCCTAGTCCAAAGACATACAGTTAGTCGATGATTCTAAATTGCCCATAGGTGTGAATGGTTGTCTGTCTCACTGTTTTACAGTGTGATCCAGTCCTCAGGTCCTCCTGTGACCATTAGTTGGATAAGTGGAAGAGAATGGATAGATGGAGAAGTTTACAATGATTAAGTTGACTTTTTTAACAGCTTAGAAATTCCCAAACAACTATGCCATAGCGTCAGAAGCTGAAGGGCAATATGACTAAAAGAACCGTAATTACTACTATTCTAGTGTTTCACATTCTTTTCTCTAGTACTTATTAAATATTAACTATGTGATTTGTTTTGTGGCGTCTAAAAAAAGTTTTATTTGGTATACTACATTTGGTAAAATGCTGTGTTCCTGCTGTGGTCCTCCACTATACCAGGAGCTTTTCGGCAACATGAAGATGATCATTCCTCCAATAATGTCAAATTAAATACTGAAAATGTTTTCAAGAGGTCATATAAAAGCTATTCATCACTCAACGAGTCCCTGTACTCGTTGAGTGATGAATATTTAAACACTTACAATATAAGTGCTCAAATGAATAGAATACTCACTCTAACATGTTACGGGAACATTTCAGTTTCGGTGTTACCGGTTCTTCCTGACATGCTGCCTGCAACACACACTGTCTCAGTCACACAGATCTGAAAAACTCTGAAGTGCAAAAGCCAGTTTAGAGTTTCATGGCTCCACCCAAACACCCAAAACGAGTCTTTAAGCATTCTTAATCTTTTCTTTCTTCATCTCACCACCTCTCTCACATGTTCCCCTGCGATCAAAAACCTGTTTCTGTTTTTAGATTTTGACTTTTACTTTTGCTTCATATGTTCAAAGATACATTTGTTGAAGGCATGTCATTTCATTTTGCTCTGATCCAGTTTCAAAATAACTGAATGCACTTCAGCTTAAAGAGTATTTGAGATAACAGCAATTTTATCAAACACATTTTCAGGAATTTTATCGCTGGAAAAAAGTTCAAGAAGAAAAAGAGCAGATGAAAGAAAACACTTCTACACATTTGTTTAACTTGAATCACAAAGGACATATTTTGGTCCAAATTGACTCAAGGGGTCCTCAGAAGTAATACTGGGGCCAAGACACTGTCATCCTGAGTAGTGTCTATCAGAGGGCTTTGTTTTGAAACTAGACTAACTTGATACTGAGCAAAACTGAAGCAAAATTGTTATGTGGAAGCAGAAAGTTTCTATGTAAAATGACTACGAATGCAGAGGAAAAATAGTTAATCTATGCAATTATGAAGTGCTTAATATTGAGTGACATTTTGAATATGTATGCTGTTACTCTGAAGTGAAATTAGTCGGTGGAAACAAATTCATTTGTAACTTGAACAAATTAAATGTATTATTTTTAAGGTGCTGTATATTGTTATGTATTTTTTAATAGGTTATAATTTATTACAATCTAAATGATTTGGTTTTAATCCCAAAATCACAATCACCAGAAGGCTGCTTTTATTTTGAAATCAGGTAGTTTCCTGTGAGGGCTGGCTCTACCACAGTTTGAAGGCAAGAAAAAACAAAGTCTCATGATAAACACAGCAAAACAAAAGCAACATGAAGACTGTGTATATATTACTCCTCTGCTCTAATGTGGTATGTCCAGGTAAGATCATACTTTGAATAATAATAGTTTACATTATCATTACAGCTTTTTTAATGAGTTGTCATTTTATTTACTTCTCCTTATGCTTACCAGTGGGGCTCTGAAGAAATGTAAGAAGCACTCTGTGTATAGTATGTGTAAAGTATTGTTAAGTTGCAGTGGTCGAAGTTGTATAATGAGAAATGACAGTTTGGGAAGTAGTTCCTCCTTTCATTGTCCTATTTGTAAAGTGTTAAATTTGTCTCAGCAGGGTTACAAATGTGTATGATGTCATAAACAAGTGTTAACTAAGATTTATAAATGAGTACAAGGATTTGTGTGCAGTTTTCAGTACTCATAAATGTGTGCTCCAGTCCACATACAAAGGAATATGAACACAAAAAATTCTTTATAAATGTGAATGTTGTAGACATTTGGAATATTTGGTCTTTGTCTGTATTTTTATATTTGTTTTGGGGTTTTGGGGGGGGGCGGGGTTTGTTTCAAATAAAACAGTTGATTCTGTTCATCTGGACGTAGTGTTTTCAGTGGGAGAAACGTTTCATCACTCATCCAAGTGACTTCTTCAGTCTCAGCTGACTCCAGATTTCCCCAACCTTATAAATAGTAAAGTTGCATAACAACCGAAACTCGAATAATTGCCTAACAATTATTTTTTCAAACTGTCATGCTCACAGATAAATGATTGCAGCCATTCCCAAACTCTGTGACTAGTAAAAGGTCAGAATCAAAGGTTGTTATGCTGCTTTTAAGGTTGGGGAAACCTGCAGTCAGCTGAGAGCGGGGAAGTCACCTGGATGAGTGATGAAACGTTTCTCTCTGAGAACGCTACGTCCAGACGAACAGAATCAACTCTCTGGGATTTTCTGACCAGTTTTTTTAAGCAAGCATCAAGACAAAGAGAATCAATGTTTTATTTTCTATATAATTACAATAAGTCGTCACCCCTTCAACTAGATCAGGTACATTTACTAATTAGATGCACTGCATGTGTGTCGGGCGGCGGCCAGGAGCGGAGGCCCTGGCGGACCGATCCCCGGCTGCCAAGACTGGCAATAGGGACATGGAATGTCACCTCTCTGGTGGGGAAGGAGCCTGAGTTAGTGCGTGAGGTTGAGAAGTACCGGCTAGATATAGTCGGGCTCACCTCACGCATGGCTTGGGCTCTGGAACTAGTCTCCTGGAGAGGGGCTGGACTCTGTCTCAGTCTGGAGTTGCCCCTGGTGAGAGGCGGCGGGCTGGGGTGGGTATTCTAATATCCCCCGGCTTGCTGCCGGTGCGTTGGGGTTTTCCCAGTGGATGAGAGGGTTTGTTCCCTGCGCCTCAGGGTCGGGGAACGGGTCCTGACTGTCATCTGCGCTTATGCGCCGAGTGGCAGTTCAGAGTACCCAGCCTTCTTAGAGTCCCTGGGGGTGCTGGAAGGTGCCCCACCTGGAGACTCTGTTGTCCTACTGGGAGACTTCAATGCTCACGTGGTAACGACAGCGAGACCTGGAGGGGCGTGATTGGGAGGAACGGCCTCCCTGATCTGAACCCCAGTGGTGTTTTGTTATTGGACTTCTGTGCAAATCACAGTTTGGCCATAACGAACACCTTGTTCGAACATAAGAGTGTCCATAAGTGCACGTGGCACCAGGATGCTCTAGGGCCGCAGGTCGATGATCGATTTTGTAATCGTATCACCAGACTTGCGACCATATGTTCTGGACACTCGGGTAAAGAGAGGGGCTGAGCTGTCAACTGATCACCACCTGGTGGTGAGTTGGATCAGGTGGCGGGGAGGACGCTGGACAGACCCGGTGCACCTAAACGCGTGAGTGAGGGTGTGCTGGGAACGTCTAGCAGAGGCCCCAGTCCGCGAGATCTTCAACGCACACCTCCGGCAGAGCTTCAACAACATTCCGAGGGAGGCGGGGACATTGGGTCCGAATGGACCATGTTCAGCGTCTCCATTGCCGGCTGCTGCTGCATTGAGCTGCGGCCGCAAGGTGGTTGGTGCCTGCCGTGGTGGTAATCCCCGAACCAAATGGTGGACACCAGAGGTGAAGGGAGCCACCAGGCTGAAGAAGGAGTCCCATCGGGCTTGGTTAGCCTGTGGGACTCCAGAGGCAGCTGACAGGTATCGACAGGCCAAGCGGAATGCGGCTCGGGCAGTGGCTGAAGCAAAAACTCGGGTGTGGGAGGAGTTCGGAGAGGCCATGGAAAAAGACTTTCGGACTGCCTCGAAGAGATTCTGGCAAACCGTCAGGCGTCTCAGGAGGGAAAGCGGTGCTCTACCTGCACTGTGTATAGTGCTGGCGGTGCGCTGCTGACGTCGACTGAGAAAATTGTCAGGCGGTGGAAGGAATACTTGAGGACCTCCTTAATCCCACTGACACGTCTTCCGAGGAGGAAGCAGAGTCTGGGGATGAGGGAATGACCCGCCAATTTCTGGGGTCGAGGTCACTGAGGCAGTTAAACAACTCCTCGGTGGCAGAGCCCCTGGTGTTGATGAGGTCCGCCCGAGTTCCTGAAGGCTCTGGACGTTGTAGGGGCTGTCCTGGTTGACACGCCTCTACAATGTTGCGTGGAGATCAGGGGCAGTACCCTGGACTGGCAGACCGGGGTGGTGGTCCCCATCTTTAAGAGGGGAGACCGGAGGTGTGTTCCAACTACAGGGGATCACACTCCTCAGCCTCCCTGGGAAAGTCTATGCCAGGGTGCTGGAAAGGAGAGTTCGTCCGTTAGTCGAACCTCGGATACAGGAGGAACAATGCGGTTTTCGTCCTGGTCGCGGAACACTGGACCAGCTCTTTATCCTCTCGAGGATACTTGAGGGTGCATGGGAGTTTGCCCAACCAGTCTACATGTGTTTTGTGGACTTGGAGAAGGCATTCGACCGTGTCCCTCGGGGTGTCCTGTGGGAGGTGTTGCGGGAGTATGGGGTGTCTGGCCCACTGCTACGGGCCATTCGATCCCTATACAACCGTTGTAAGAGTTTGGTTCGCATTGCGGCAATAAGTCGGACTTGTTTCCGGTGGGTGATGGGCTCCGCCAGGGCTGCCCTTTATCACCGATTCTGTTCATAATTTTATGGACAGGATTTCTAGGCGCAGCCAAGTGGCGGAGGGCTTCCACTTGGTGGCCTCAGAATCTCATCTCTGCTTTTGCGGATGATGTGGTTCTGATGGCTTCATCGGTGGGGGCCTCCAGCTCGCACTGGAACGGTTCGCAGCCGAGTGTGAAGCAGCAGGAATGAGGATCAGCACCTCCAAATCTGAGGCCATGGTTCTCAGCCGGAAAAGGGTGGAGTGCCCACTCCGGGTCGGGGATGAGTTCCTGCCCCAAGTGGAGGAGTTCAAGTATCTCGGGGTCTTGTTCGCGAGTGATGGGAGAAGGGAGCCGGAGATCGACAGACGGATTGGTGCTGCGGCTGCAGTGATGCGGACGCTGCACCGGTCCGTCGTGGTGAAGAGGGAGCTGAGTGTAAAAGCGAAGCTCTCAATTTACCGGTCGATCTACGTCCCGACCCTCACCTATGGCCACGAGCTGTGGGTAGTGACCGAAAAGAACGAGATCGCGGATACAAGCGGCAGAAATGAGCTTCCTCCGAAGGGTGGCTGGCCTCTCCCTTAGAGATAGGGTGAGAAGTTCGGCCATCCGGGAGGGGCTCAGAGTAGAGCCGCTGCTCCTCCACATCGAAAGGAGCCAGTTGAGGTGGTTCGGGCATCTGACAAGGATGCCCCTGGGCGCCTCCTGGGTGAGGTGTTCGGGCATGTCCCACGGGAGGAGGCCCCGGGCAGACCCAGGACGCGCTGGAGAGATTATATCTCTCGGCTGGCCTGGGAACGCCTTGGTGTTCCCCGGATGAGCTGGAGGAGGTGGCTGGGAGAGGAGGTCTGGGCTTCTCTGCTTAGGCTGCTGCCCCCATGACCCGACTTCGGATAAAGCGGATGAGGATGGATGGATGGATGGATGCACTGCACATATGGAGCATATGAAAAGCATATGGAAATTAATATATGTTTTAAAAAAGCTTCTGCAACATGGGGGACATTCTTGAGCTGGTAAACGAGTCAGTGCTCAGATGAGAGAACAGACATCACCGTTAAGGTTAATGTGATCTAGTTGAGAGCTGATGAGAGTCTTTTTTTTTTTTTTTTGTAAAACCAAGAAACGCAGGAATCTGGTGGACATCCAGTATCCATTAGCACATGAACGCATCTTACATTTGTTATCCCTCCCAAATAAATCAGGTGATATAATCAGGTGATCTGTGCACTGGCATTTAATGCTCTGTAAGTTAGCAAAAAGAATGCCACGAATATTCATAAACATTCTTATTCACAGGGAGGCTTTTGAAAGTGTCAGCGATCAGATTTATGAAGCTAAACTTATAAATGCGTTAATCATCATTATTTGTTCAGGTTTGGGTACACACATTTGTAAGTACTCAAAACACATATCATTGTACTTCATAATTGATTGATCTTGTAGAGTCTTATGTCACTTTTTCTAAAACTTTATGATCATATTTTAACTGAATCATACTGAATTAATTGTATTTCCGATTAATGTTTATATGCTTTATTTACTTGTTATAAACATTTTTGTCCCACAGTGAAACATTCATTGGTTAGTTTTGACACTGGTTCCTCTGGAAACCCAAACATATCAGAGTTTGTGGGTTTCCCAGTAATTGATGGCATTCAGATGGCTTACTACTGTGACAGCAGCAACAAGATACTGGAAGCAAGACAGGACTGGGCGAAGAAAATATTAGATACCAACCCTCAGATGTTGGAGTCGCTCACTGATTATTGTTTTGTGGATCGGCCAAATCTGTTCAGATTATGGATTTCTAGTTTGAAGCAGCAGTTAAACCAAAGCAGAGGTGCAGTGTTTTCTGTTATTTGTTTTGCCAAATCATCATAAATCATGTATATGCATAAACATCACTGATTAATGTAAAGATTGTTAGCATAATTAGTTATTTTATTTTTGTAATCATCAAACCTCACTAGTGTGCCCTAAAAAGAATAACATAATTCATAAAAATAATTGTTCTCAATTTTAGTCTTGTATTAACAATGTTAAGATTTTACCTTTAAAAATTATAGATCATATCTCTGTTTTATGTCTTGCATTATGTCTTTATTGTGCTTCTTAGAGTTTATAGCCTCTGAGTTTCAGATGTTCGCTGCAATCTCTGTTTTCTCTCTCGCCTCAGCCGTCCACATTTTACAGATGATAGAAGGCTGTGAATGGGATGAAAACACCGGAGAGGTTACGGGACTTTTACAGTACGGATATGATGGAGAAGACTTTCTTAAATTGGATCTGAAGACGCTGACGTGGATCGCACTGAAACCAGAGGCTGACATTATCAAACAGAGTTGGGATGCTGACACAACCAGAATGAAAGACCGTGAAAAAATCCTCACTAAGATTTGTCCAGAGTGGCTGAAGATGTATGTGGACAGTGGCAACAGCTCTCTGCAGAGAACAGGTAAAATCACATGACCTGATGCAGTAGTGTTTGTTTTACTTTGTATTATCTTTTGAAAAATAGTTATCATTGAAATAGAAAATGGCAAAAACGTTTAAGTAGATTTGAAATTTAATGATTTAGAATGTATGAAAACTGATATGACGTTTTCCTGATAACTGCAGTTTTAGGTTTTGGATCAAAAACATCTTATATACATATTTAGGGCCTCTCTGCAATGTGACAAGATATCATACCTTCAATCACACACAGAGTCAGTGAAGGGCAGAAAGTCTGATCATCTTAAATAATTGAAACAAAAAAAGAAGAGCCCATCTCTCACCGTGGTCATTTTGATTATAGCTCCTCTTCCAGCCTCCTTTCTTGTTCATATGCATTTTAGGAACTGAGACATCCTCCAGCATGATGTACTGCGACTGATTTCTGAATAACAGACAAGAGGACTAACAACATGAGGAAATTAGTGAAATGTCTCAAGAAAAGTCAAAATGAAACAGGAAGTTTCAACAGTACCATTTAATAACCTCCTTTTGACTTTTGACTGAGAACTTTTATACAGTAATTTAATGTTTTTGTGAGTAAAATTTACCGTCAGCAGGTCAACTTGTTCAGTGATAGATTTTAATTCAGTGATGCTGTAGTTCATCAGTGGTTTCCAAACAGTGGATGAGCCATTTTGCAGCTTCCCTTTTAGCTCCACCTGGTGGTGAATTTGGCTTCTGGTGATATTTAAATTGGTGGATGGATTAAGATAATATTTATTATGTTTGTGGTTGAAAGATTATTATTGACATGAACTGAAACTCGTGATTTTTCATTAAGTATTAAGTATTCTTGTGTTCACAATTTCATTACTATATCTCAGAGTGTTTCGGGTTATTTTTAGTTTAAAAGATGTCATATTGTAGCCTCATGCAGCTGCTGAAAGCTGGTGATGAAAAGCTGTATGTGTTATATCATCGTATACATTAGATGTTTTAAATGTCTCTTGTATTTATCCTCCCCTCTCTAAAGAACTCTGAATTACATTCTGTCTGAACAGTGCTACACAGATAAACTTGACATGACTTAACATGATGATTGTTTGGCTCTAACGACTCTGTTTTGAATATTAGGTTTTGGTTGAATTCCTTTCCTTCTTCCAGTTCTTCCCTCAGTGTCTCTCCTCCAGAAGACTCCCTCCTCTCCAGTCAGCTGCCACGCTACAGGTTTCTATCCTGACAGAGCCGTGATGTTCTGGAGGAAAGATGGAGAGGAGCTCCATGAAGGTGTGAATCCTGGAGAGATCCTCCCCAACGATGATGGGACCTTCCAGATGAGTGTTAATCTGAATGTTGCATCAGTAACACCTGAAGACTGGAGCAGATATGAGTGTGTGTTTCATCTCTCTGATGGTGAAGAAAACATCATCACCAGCCTGAAAGAAACAGTGATCAGAACCAACTGGGTTGAAAGCAATACAAAGGGTGAGAGAAAATCATTTGATTCATTTTGTTTTGCTTGTACTGTGGATTCTTGATATTGTGGTGTTTGAATGTTTTATTCTCTTTTTGTTTGGGCTTCAAGCAGAATCTAAATAAATTTAAAATTTCAACAGTCAGGGAACATAATACACAGAGCTCCTGTAAAGGTTTTAAAAGTCAGCCACATAAGTTTAGTGTGTCCGCTCTGCTTAACTAAAATATGTCATGGTATATGAGTCTGAGAGATTATTTACTTCCCCTCACCATTATGGGATTTATATTCGAACTAGAATAATACTACAGGATGGATGGATGTACTTCTACTCTAACCTGCTTCTTATACACATTTTATCTGGTTTGTTTGTTTTGACTGAGCAGAGAGGTCCTCATACATGATGATCATTCCTGCTGTGGTTGTTTCTGTTGTTTTCGTCATCATTGGATTTTATGTTTGCAAAAAGAAGAGAGGTGAGATATTCAGATGAGCTGAGCTAATACTCTGATACAAACTGCAAAACAGAATTTCTCTGGCATTCTGAAATATTTCTTCCCTTTCTATTTCCAGAAAGAAAAAGGGAACAAAGTAAGTAAACTATTTTTCTTATTTATTCTGTATTAATGGTGTTGCATATAAAAGCAACTCCAACAGCAGTGTGAGTAACAGTGTGTTTTGAACTTTACAGCTTTGGGCAACATCTATGGACTCTCAGAGAGACTGAATCCAGAGACCCCGTCAACAAACACAGCACCCTATAGACAAATATACACACCAACACATACACAAGTAACAAGCAGAGAAGAACAAGATTGTTGATCATTTCATTATTTCCTATACTCACTTTTCACCCATGACTGTTCAACTATCCACACCAGTAACACCATTATAAAATTTGCTGATGACACCACCATCATAGGACTGATCGACAACAACAATGATTCAGCCTACAGAGAGGAGGTTCAGCATCTGAAGCAATGGTGTGACGACAACAACCTGCATCTGAACACAGCCAAGACCAAGGAGATGGTAATCGACTTCAGAAGAACAAAGCGATCTGAGCACTCTACCCTCTACATTGATGGGAAGGAGGTAGAAAGGGTAGAAAGCTTCAAGTTTCTCGGAGTCCACATCTCGGCCGACCTTACCTGGTCCACAAACATCTCCCACCAGGTAGGGAAAGCACAACAAAGGCTGTACTTCCTCAGGAAACTACGTCAGGCTCAATTACCCCAAAGACTGCTAGTAAACTTCTACCGCTCCACCATTGAGAGCCTTCTGACTTACTGCTGCACACTCTGGTTCAACTGCTGCACTGCGGAGGACAAGAGGAAACTGCAGCGGGTGGTGAGGGCAGCAGAGCGGGCAATCGGCACTTCACTAACTCCCTCAGAGACATCTATACTGGCAGACTTCAGCAGAAAGCCAGCATCATCATTAAAGACCCCTCGCACCCTGGACACTCACTTTTTCCCCCTTCCCTCTGGTAAACGCTACAGGTCCATCAGGTCGAAGACAAACAGACTCAACAGAAGTTTTTACCCACAGGCTGTCAAACATGCCCTACCTCCACCCTGATTGGAGGATAACTGCACTGCCAACACTCATGGACATTACACCTTATTTATAAATCGTATTTCTGTTTATACTTCAATGCAAACAACACCCTTACCACTTTAAACTTTATTTATTATAACATTATTTAGTATAGTTCCAACAGCACCCCCACCCCCACTCAATGTGCAATATCATCCCCCGCCACACACTCAATGTGCAATATCACTGATCACACTGCACCTCTCAATGCACCTGCTAGTTAGATGGCATGTATGTGTATGTATATAGATGTAAGCGTGTATGTGGAAATATGTGTGTGTATGCATGTACGGATGCAAATATGTATATATACATATATGTATGTATGTGCGTGTATGTTTGCAGGTGTATGTATAACTTGTACATATCTTTCTTGTGTAAATGTAAATTGGTCATTGTGTAAATACTTACGCTATTGTGTACTTCACACACATGGAGAGATGCCAAACTGCCTTTCACTGTTCTTGTAACAGTGACAATAAAAAGCTATTCTATTCTATTCTATTCTATTTTTATTGATAACAGTTCTTTAATTTCTGGTATTTCTGTCTGGCGTGTGAGTATTCAGTTGTTTTCAAAAAAGTTAAACATGTTCTATATGTATTATGCTCATACCTGTCAAATAGGAACCTGGTGCACTGCTATCAGCAAGATCGTTCAAAATACAGTATATCTCACCAGTGGTATGCAGATGACACACGGTTATAGATCTTTCCTTCATCAATTTTAATTATTTGTCTCAAAATTAAAAGTAAGCTTAGTTTGTTGTCAAAATAAATGTTGTTTTGTTTCATTAAGAAAAGGACATCTTTATCATTTCTGTCTGTCACTGATTTACATTCAATCATCTTTTTCTCACCTTGACTGCTGTAAATGACTTTATGCTGGCTTCACTCAGACACTTATACACTGCAGCTTCTACCTGAAAATTGCAAAACAGTGAGAGACCAGAATATGTCACTGCAGGAGCTGTTGAACTACACTGGCTACAAGTTAACGTGTGTATAGATTTTTTTTAATCATTATTATTATTTTATAGCATCCTGTGGTTATTTCAAGGTATCTGCTTGCTGACCAGAGGACATGGACCATTTACCAACAGCACTCCCAAACTGATGAAACTAAATCAGATCAGACTGACTCCATCAATAGTGTTTCATAATTTTTATTTTTTATTTTTTATTTTTTGTTTTTAATCTGTTTTTGTTTGTTTGTTTGTTTTGCTTTCAGTTTGTTGGAATTCTTTTTTGTTTGTTTGTACTGTAAATATTTACTAATAAACAATGCTCAAGTTATAAAAAGATGGAACAAATTCCCCTTATTATTTTTCGAGGTCTTTATAGACAGTATCCATTCCACTACCAGCTACTGCTAAGTCATAACCAACAACTTTGTATATGTTGACGTTAATTTTTGGACCCATTATAATTTGGACTCGGTGGTGACCTTTAAAAATCAGCTAAAGACATTTTTATTCCAAAAGGCACTTTGTGACATATGTCTGTGAAAAGTGCTATATAAATAAACCTTTATTTACTTACTTACTTATTTTCCTGCTAATTGGGTCATATAAGTCTTTGGTCTTAAAGGAAAATGATTTTCTTTAAGCATTAAAATCTTAATGAATTTGACCCATATGACAAAAAATATATCTTATATTTACTGATGAGAGGGATCTGCAAAGCCGGACTTCAGTTTACTCATGGCATAGTGGCACACTGTGTAGTATCCCAGGATCAAACCTCAGAGTGCTGGGACATAGTATAGTCTTGTGTGGGACACCAAAATCTGGAGATGGACAAGTCCATCCTGTCGCTCCTTCATCCATCTTCAGACAGCTGAAATCTAGCTGGTGTCTTTCTACCTCTGTGACTGACATGGAGGAGTCCTCAGAGGAGGCTGGGGAGCAGTTTTCTCTCTCAGAGTGCACAATCATTTCCAGAATCTGCTGTGTGCTGCAAAGTCCAGTTTTGCTTTAGTTCCTGCTGCAAGAAAGATATCTTTGAAGCTCTGAAAGGTTAGCATCATTCATTAGTTTATAATGCAGATGGGCTTCTGAGAGAAGATAAGTTAGACACATCACACAAACACAAACTTGTTTTCATATCTTAGTGAGGACATCTTATTGACATAATGCTTTCTCTAGCAGCTTACCCTAACCTTCACCATCAAAAATGAATGCCTAATCCTAACCCTCAGCCTAAACCTAACCACAACCTAATTGTGACCCTGACACGAAAACCACATTTTGAGCCTCAACTTCAACTTCATGCGGAAGGGCATTTTGTCCCCATAAGTGACTGCTGGTCCCCACAAGCATGCCAACTTTTTGTCCTCACAAAGATGTCTGAACATGTATACACACACGCGCACGCGCGCGCGCGCGCACACACACACACACACACACACACACACTTTAGTAGCAAGATACCTTTGAAATGAAAAACTGTGGAATTGTCCAAGATGCTATGAATAGTAAAAGCAAGTAGCGCTATCAAGTAGGACGAACATATAAATCGAAAGCACGTAGTGCAGAATAAAGTCATAACATAAAGGAAAAACTGACATTTTTTGTCCTTAGAATCAAATGTGTCGCTTTTGTGTAGCTTAGACAATTGAATCGAATTTAAGGAACTGAGAGAAGTCTAAATATATATATGTATATGTATATATATATATATATACATATACATACATATATATATATATATGTGATAAGCAAATTAGTAATTATCATATATAATGTGAGTTAATATTGTTTGTATATTATTTCAGTCTAAATTAACAGACTATTACAAACTTGAATCTGTGTCTGTAGTAAGTGGTGGTACCTGCAGTGTCTTAACCATTAAACAAGCTAATGTAGGGCCGGGATAAGAGTAGCTTGTTGAAACATGTCTGCTGCCAATGTGACTGCTCACACACGGTAACATTTCCAGCACATAGCCACAGCCGCTATAAACATGCTGAAAGGTTAATCTAGCTTCTGTAGTCAGCAGCTGGAAGACTCAACACAGACCCAAGATTCAGTGTAACGGTTATCTAAATGCTGTGTGTCCTGTTTGTGAGCCCAGAAAAAGAAATTAAATAAAATGACGACCTTGAGCTTCAAGCTAATGTAAGCGTAATGCTATAGCATAAAGCTAATGCAATGATGAGGTTGTTAAATTAGTAAAAATGCAGTACATATATCCAACATGAATCATTTATATTTTTGGTCTAAACATAATTAAATCTCACGCCTTTCACTTGTTTAAGAAGGATGTTCAGTCTTTGAAAACCAGTCATATTAAAATAATAGAAAATAGTTATGTTTTCTTTTGAAACTCCACCCCCCAGGGTGTGTTCTGCGAGGGAAAATTCAGTGTGGTGGTCTGCCATTTTTTTTTTCTTCGCTTTGTTTACCTTTGGCGCTGAGCTTTACTTTGTCGAGGTAAACTTAAAACTAAATTTTTGAGGGGAAACAAAGAGAACATCCGTTAGATGGGGAAGTTTTCTCATGAACTGCTGTTGAGCAATATAATGAAAAAAACAAGTCATTCCTTAAGTTAACTAAAGATAATGCTAGCTTAAGCTGCGGGACAATATTATGTGCATTAACATTTTTTTAGTTAGTGCCCAGTCACTTTCGCTTGTTTTTTCTCAGTGAATGCAGAATAACAAACTTGTGTCCATTTAGTTAACTGGTTGTAACTAAAATGTTTTACAGTTAAACAAGCTAGTTTGCGGTGGGGGTGGGCTGTGTGTGTGTGTGTGTGGGGGGTGTCTTCACTAAAGTCACTTTATTTGGTGCATGACACCTATGAAGGGCCTGCAGTACTCATTAGAAGAGAAAGTGCATGACGTGGGGCTTTATTTCATGTTCTAGGGCAGTGAATGTAATGTACTGATAACATAAATTATGACAACTTCTGGCAGAGAAGTTCAACAGCTTACACTATGTTAAACACACAAAAAACCCAACAAATTATTTTAACTGATTTATAGAGAGACAGGAAAATAATAATGATTTTAACAAAATGCTGCTTGTCACTCTATGCCAGAATGATGTTGCAAATCACCTGGGATTTTCAAAATTTACCATAGGTGCGTTTTTTTCTTTTACATGCATTAGGACCATGTGTTGAGTTCATAGTTGGACACCTCTCCATGCTCTGACAATATTCTGCTTCTTTGCATGGAGATTTCACTTCAGAAATGCATTACCTTTTTGAGCATTCTGAGGACTCAAATCACATGCTGTAATGAATCCATTTTTGTTCACCTAATGTGTTAATGTTAACATTTTTTTTGGTATTGTGACACAGATTAAAATAAAATTTGGTATAAGGTTTTTTGACCAGTGTTCTGTTGAATTAAATTTTGGAACTTTGCGTTTTCCAGGCCACAGATGAAGCCATTATCCAACAATCTAATAGGGAAACAACCATGGGAATCTACATCATAAAGTCAAGAGATGCCAGTGGCATCCCTGAGGATGCCATCAGGATAGTCCTTGAAGGCCAGAGAGTCTTGCAGGATTTGGATAACTATACCCTAGCAGCTGCAATGCTGTTTGGACTAATGTACACTTTGAACCTCACCTACCCACTGGAACTGAAGTATACCTTTGACGTATTATAGAAACTGGTTATGGAGCTCAAAAGGAACAGCCTTTCAAAGAAGGCCTGGTTCTCAGGAACAGACTGTACGATTGAACAGTTTTCTAGTTATGATGTGGGAACAACATGTTTACCTCGTCAAATATGTACCATCCTTTCTTTTAAGCCAACACTGGTAAAGTTTCAGTAGCTTATTTTTCTGCCACTTTTCAACTTCAGGGCCTTTATTACTGCAGTATTCAGTGTTTACTTTTCAAGCCATGGCTCTTTTGAAAAAAAAAAAAAAAATCAAACTTTGAATGTCCATTCTTTTCAATGGAAATAGTGCCTTGCACCAATTTCACCAGTTTGCAATTTTTCCCACTGATTATTTTTTTCAGGATATATATATATATATATATATATATATATATATATATATATATATATATATATTAGGGCTGGGTATCATCACTGATTTCTACAATCGATTCGATTCCGATTCACAAGGTCCCGAATCGATTCCATCCACGATTCGATTTACTTCGATTCGATTCGATTCAATTCGATTTAAGTCTGGAAAATTTTGCCTGAGACAGCCAGAAATATTATAATTCAGATCAGTACATTTACATATTTTTGTATCTATAAAAAGGAAGCTGACACTCGCGACTTTATCAAAGGTGTGAGCATCACAGCAGATGCCTTTGTGTCAAAGTAGCTGAAGATATAACACAGAAAAACATGAAGGTGATTTTCCTGGCCTGGGATTTTATAAAAAATATTCTGCAGTACATCAAAAACGAAAGAAAACCATTAATCAACATATGAACTTTACCTCTGACGTTACAGCGGTTTTATTAGAGACACGGCTAAGCGTTTTGCATTTTGCATAATTTTAAAAAGTTTACATTTGTTCAGAAGCCTATTGAACAGCAGAAATGAGGCTTTCTTTTCGGAAGTAAGTAAAAGGAAAAAAAAAACAGCGGCCGACAGCGCTGTAAACAACGGTAGACTTGTGCGTGCAAGCCAATAATGCAGAAAACAGATTTTTAGACGGGAAACTGTTCTTGAAGTATAGCGCAAGAGAGAGAGAAAGAGCTGTGCATGAAGTGTGGTGGAAGCAAAACAGCAAAAGTAAGAGGGAATTCATGACGATATTTATGTGAAGCGTAGTTTGGATCTTCTTTTGCTGCTGGTTCGGTCAATATTGTTTGGAGAGAGATAAAACTAACAGCTTTAGAATCAGTGCAAAAAGGACGTAAACACAAAGCGCGGACCCGCCGAAGCATCAGAATCAGCGAGCTGGCGGCTTTCAGCCCCGACCATGTCCGTGCCTTCGGGTGAGAAAGGCGACATCTCACTGATTCTGATCCGCGGGTCCGCACTTTGTGCTCACATCTTTGTGCAGAATCCGTGTACCTGCTCTCATTTACTGTTTTAGCTGTTTGGTGGTTGTTGAAATGTTGTGAGGTTTCATCTGAGATTCTGGAGTTTCGGGCAAGATAAATTAATATTAAAAAATGGATTCAGGATTTTAATGAATCGATATCACGTTATCCAAGCCAGAATCGATTTTAATCGATAAATCGATTATCAAAACCCACCCTTATTATTCATGTTTTTGCGACCTCCAGGTTGGATTATTGTAATTCCCTGTACTTAGGTCTTCCCTCTTCTCTTCTCCTTAGACTGCAAACAGTCCAAAATGCAGTGTCCCACCTCCTGACCGGTTCCAGGAAATTCTGCTCTATTATTCCTGTTCTAGCTGGCGTGCACTGGCTGCCCATAAATTGCCGTATTCAATTTAAAATATTACTCCTTACGTTCAAAACTATTAATAAATTAGCGCCGAGTTATCTTAGTGAACTTCTCAGGCCACATATTCCTTCTACAACACTTAAGTCTGCTACTCAACTACTTCTGACGCAACCTAGATCTCGGCTGAAGTCTCTGGGTGACCCTGCGTTTGCTCTGGCTGACCTGGTGCTGTGGAATAACCTCCCTCTCTGATTCTATTGCACTGTTTAAATCACGACTAAAGACCCACTTATTGAATCTTGGCTTTTCCTCTAGTTAACATTTCACTTGTGTTTTTACATTATGCACTTTTATGCTCATTTAATTCCTTGTTTGTTCTGTATCTGCTGCTTCTTCTATGTATCAGTGACAGTTATCTGCTTGCATACCTAGTACTTGCTTTGGTCCTATTTCTGTTATCTTCCCTTTATCTTCTATGTTACATGTTAAGCACCTTGGGATACCCTTGGTTTTTAAGTATGCTTTATAAATAAAGCTTATTATTATATATCATTATAAAATCAGAATCTACCAAAGGACACAGAATATGGGGTGTTATGCTCGGCTCATTCAGAGCATAACAAAGAACAGAGCGACACTAACATTTTTCACTTAGCCAATTTATTACTCATAATCTGAGAAAATGTGAACAAAATATGACCAAGCACTGAGCTATAACCTGCATATCAAAGCTAATGAAAACCAACCAAAGCCGTCTGGCAAAAATGAAGCCAGCTAATATTGTCTACCAAGCAGGTGAAGTAAATTCCTTTATTAGATGAGAGAAGCACCTGAGAAGTGCCTGAAAAGGATTAGCAAAAAGCAGACCCAACAGCCAATACTGACAGGGCTGGGCTGTCACAGGGTTGCAATACTTGGTCAAATCAAAGGTGAAACAGACAACGTGTCAGAGCAAGAGCCTCACCTGCCTCCTCTCTCCAACATATACACTACAGAATACTGACATTGAGTTTTAGGTCACATGCATGAGGACCAAGTTAGAGAATAATAATAATAATAATAATAATAATCAAGAAAAATAATTTTTTTAATTAAAAAGGAAGTGAAAACAAGGAACACCTAGTACCATGACACAAAAGTACTGCATCAATGGCTCACTCTGTTTTGATGACACAAAGTGCTTTCTACAAGGAAGGGATTTCCTGTAATTTTGGATATAAAGGCTTGTTGCTCAGCCACCATATACAGTGGGGTGCAAAAGTTTTGGCAACCTTGTTAAAAGTCATTATTTTCCTGTATAAATCGTTGGTTGTTACAATAAAAAATGTCAGTTAAATGTATCATATAGGAGATACACACAGTGATATTTGACAAGTGAAATGAAGTTTATTGGATTTACAGAAAGTGTGCAATAATTGTTTAAACAAAATCAGGCAGGTGCATAAATTTGGGCACTGTTGTCATTTAATTGATTCCAAAACCTTTAGAACTAATTATTGGAACTCAAATTGGCTTGGTGAGCTCAGTGACCCCTGACCTACATACACAGGTGAATCCAATAATGAGAAAGAGTATTTAAGGGGGTCAATTGTAACTTTTCCCCCTCTTTTAATTTTCTCTGAAGAGTAGCAACATGGGGGTCTCAAAACAACTCTCAAATGACCTGAAGACAAAGATTGTCCACCATCATGGTTTAGGGGAGGGATACAGGAAGCTGTCTCAAAGATTTAAGCTGTCTGTTTCCACAGTTAGGAACATATTGAGAAAATGGAAGACCACAGGCTCAGTTCAAGTTAAGGCTCAAAGTGGCAGACCAAGAAAAATCTTGCATAGACAGAAGTGACGAATGGTGAAAACAGTCAGAGTCAACCCACAGACCAGCACCAAAGACCTACAACATCATCTTGCAGCAGATGGAATCACAGTGCATCGTTCTACCATTCGGCGCACTTTACACAAGGAGATGCTGTATGCGAGAGTGATGCAGAGGAAGCCTTTTCTCCGCCCACAGCACAAACAGAGCCGCTTGAGGTTTGCTAAAGCACATTTGGACAAGCCAGCTTCATTCTGGAATAAGGTGCTGTGGACTGATGAAAATAAAGTTATTGAGTTATTTGGGCATAAGAATGGGCATTATGCATGGAGGAAAAAGAACACAGCATTCCAAGAAAAACACCTGCTACCTACAGTAAAATATGGTGGTGGTTCCATTATGCTGTGGGGCTGTGTGGCCAGTGCAGGGACTGGGAATAGTGTCAAAGTTGAGGGACACATGGTTTCCACTGAGTATCAGCAGATTCTGGAGACCAATGTCCAGGAATCAGTGACAAAGCTGAAGCTGCGCTGGGGCTGGATCTTTCAACAAGACAACGACACTGCTCAAAATCCACTAAGGCATTCATGCAGAGAAACAAGTACAACGTTCTGGAACGGCCATCTCAGTCCCCAGACCTGAATATTATTGAAAATCTGTGGTGTGAGTTAAAGAGAGCTGTCCATGCTCAGAAGCCATCAGACCTGAATGAACTAGAGATGTTTTGTAAAGAGGAATGGTCCAAAATACCTTCAACCACAATCCAGACTCTCATTGGAACCAACAGGAAGCGTTTAGAGGCTGTAAGTTCTGCAAAAGGCGGATCTACTAAACTATCTACAGTGGGATGCCCAAACTTTTGCATCCCACTGTATATGTATACATATATATAAGTCTTATATATATATATATATGTATACATATTACTATCTACTGCATACAATGCAATAGATAGTAATGAGATTTACTGCTTATGAAGACAAGTGAAAAGAAAATAAGAACAGTGAATAAAAGCAGAAAGAAGTGACACTTCGACACTGTCCTTAAGTTGATAGGCTGGTTTTTATGTGAGTAACAGGAGATCCTCTTTTTTGTGTCTGTATCAGATGACAAAGATCTGATATCGGCTATGAGCTCTGCTGACATCTCACTAATTTCCCGTGGTTTTTGTCACCGTGTCTCTTTAGACGTGTTCATATTTTGCAAAGGATGATTGGATGTGAATGGGATGATGAGACTGAAAAGATTAATGGGTTCAAGCAGTATGGATATGATGGAGAAGACTTTCTATCATCGGACCTACAGACACTGACATGGATCGCTCCAAAAAACCACAGGCTATCATCACCAAACTGAGATGGGATGCTGAAAATCCTACATTAAATTACAATAAAAACCTTTACATGCATGAATGCCCTGGGCTTTTAAAGAAGTATGTCCACTACAGGAGAAAGTTTTTGCAGACAGCAGGTAAAATTACAGAATCTCATGTGAAGTTGTAAACAGTAGCGGTCTTAGATACGGGCGGTTGCCCGGGGCGGCATCGTGGTGGGGGGTGGCATAACGGGCATCGGCCCAAAAAAAAAAAAAGAAAAAAAAAATTACTCGTACTCATGCTGCGCGACGTCATGCCAGCGCATACTGGGGATGGCATAGGCACCGATCGGTTTTCTATCACTTATTTGCTGGGAGTAAGGGCGCCCTCCGTTTGCGAGGTGCGCCTGCTGCTTGCTGCACAGGGAGGAGAGGGCGGGGGATTCTCTGGCTGGCTGGAGCAGCATCTAATAACCAACTCGCAAAATAAAAGAAAATTAAAACAAACCAACAAACACGAAAACAGCAGACATTATGATACAGACTTATAATTTGCAATAATTTGTTTTTCCTTGGTGTGCCTGCTTGCTGCTGAATTCAAAGTAAACTTTATTGTCATCTCCGCTACATACAGTCCAGTATATAGAGAGACGAGACGAGGCTCCATTTACAGCAGTGCAAGTAAACAAACAATAAATATAAGAAAAGTAAGAAAATAAATATACACTTTAGGACTCGGGGTAAAGGGATCAATAACAAAAAAAATCTCACACACAACCCGTGGAAAGGAGAGGGAGACCTGCTGCTTCCAAATAGAGCACATTTCATTCATAATGTTGTAAATCCAAGCCCATTATGTGTTCATGATTTGAATCCTGGGTTCAAAGCCATCAGGTGCTCAGTTTAGAAAAAAAGAGAAAAGAAGAGGAGGAGAAATGAGCAAAATATACAGGTAAGCAGATGTGTCATTGGATAATGGCAGGTCATCCTGAAACAATGTTACAGATTTTAATATTAATTAATCATTGTCAATTGTTGATTTGTCCTGTTCTCACTGTATGACGAATTATGATGGCTGTTTGGTAGCCGTTTGCATACAATGCATACTCTCTCTCTCTTCATATCTGTGTGTGCGTATGTTTCTCTTGTGAAATTCAGTTCAGTGGCGGTCCTAGCCTGTTTGGCTAGGACCGCCACTGGTTGTAAAAGAGAAAATGTATGGCTTTTTAAAGGGAGTCAAATTCAAACGACAATCTAACAACTGCCTGTCTCTCTCCAGTTCTTCCTTCAGTGTCTCTCCTTCAGAAGTCTTCTCCTCCTCTCCAGTCAGCTGCCACGCTACAGGTTTCTATCCTGACAGAGCCCTGATGTTCTGGAGGAAAGATGAAGAGGAGATTCATGAAGGTGTGGATCTGGGAGAGATCCTTCCCAACAATGATGGGACCTTTCAGACAAGTGTTGATCTCAGTGTTTCATCAGTCACACCTGAAGACTGGGAGAGGTACCACTGTGTGTTTCAGTTCTATAGTGTGAACAATGACATCATCACCAAACTGGACCGAGTAGTGATCAGGACCAATATGAGTAAGACTGGAGCATTTTTACACGGTAGTTATTAATACTACAGTATTAACGTAAAGCATCATACTGAGTTGGCACTCAGTAGTTCCACATAATCACTAGAATTATTTATTTAGAAGAGGACAACAAGATTCTCACCAAGCACTGTAATCATTCATCAATACAAGTTGTTATAATAGTATAATAATATTAACATCAAAACCCTTGAAATGAATGGAATAAACTTTTTGTCTTGTGTACAAAAGACAGCAAACACAAATTACTCTCCTTTATGCATTTGTCTCTGACTCTGTGACTTCATGTTCCAGGTCTGAAGACCTGACCGCCCAATTATCTCTTCCTGTGTTATGTGTTATGTTGCTTGCTGTGTCTCCATGATCACCTTTTCACTCGAAACTTTCTCCCAGCTTGCTCTGGCAGATGAGCATGTCATGGCCCTGATTCTGTTTCTTCCTGTCAACTTTTCTTTTTTCTGCTCAGTTTTGCAAAGTGCTTTCACACAGAGTATTAATTGATTGATGATTTCTTTCTATAATGGTGTAAGTTGCTTGAGACAATATTGGATAGGTTGACCTTTTACCAATTTTACCACATTTACCAATCAAATCTCTACTACTAACAACTCAGTAAGATGGTTCACTGAAGAGGGGACACATGATAGATAACTGAAGTGAGCAAAAAGTAATGAGGTACCAACTGTGGAACTGATAAATCTTATTATTTCAATCAGAGATATAAGATGCATCAACTACCAGGTCCTTACTGATTTGTTCTTCACTTATTTTTAAGTAACAGCACAAATTTATTATTAAAGTCCTTCCATATTCTATTCAACAGAGAATCCCACTGACATTGGAGCTGCAATCGTTGTTCTAGTTATCGTTTCCATTGCAGTTGTGGTAATCGTGGCAGCCGTGGCAGCTGTGGCAGTCGTTACCAAAGAGGAAAGGTGAGATCTCAGTTGTGGAAATGCAGAGTTTATTTTTTGAATTTGTGTTTTAATCCATACTCCCAAATTTGCACTTTTTAAAAATATATACAGCCAGCTCAAAAATCAAAACACACAAACAGGTTATAGAATTTGGCATTTAGTATGTGAAGAAGAAATATGTTCTTTTTGAATGCAGCTGTCCAAATCCCATAAATCCCATCCCACATATATAATATAGATCAAACATAAAAAGTTTATAAGTTAGACAGATTAAAAAAAATGTTATATTTACTTTGTCACTTCATGTCATTTCTGATAATTATGTATTATTCATGGCTTTTTGCTAATGCTGCTTCTCTATATTTATCTTCTAACTGGTTTGACCGACACTGCTCACTTGTTGAGCGGGGCAGTGTTTGTAAACACAAAAAGATAATCACTTTGTATTATACCTTTAAAAAGGCTAGAACATATCCAGACACAACAGTTCCAGACAGTAGATTGCCTTCGTGTGGCCGTCTTCACCACTTCGGGAAATGTTCCCACTCACCTCATGGAAACGCTTACATCAAGTATGCCTCAATGAATTTTGAAGTGATTAACAATAACGGTGGAGCTACTCATTATTGAGTTCATGTTTGGAACTTTGATTTCTGTTTTGGGGAGTTTATGGGTTTTTTTGCAGGTGTGGTCCTAAACTTCTGATCAGCTGTAAAACAGCCTGTTTCAGTTTAAGTGTTGGTTTCGATAAATTGCATGCTCAAAAAATGTTTTGTCTCATTTCTTCTTGTTGCGTGTTGAAGCTCGACTTGGAACCTTGTGAAGATCCAACCATGCAAAATATGATTTTTTTTGCCATTTTTCAACTGGTCTTTAAACTTTTGATCGGGACTGTATGACAAGTCGCACTGACAAAAATCTGCTGTGAGCCCTAAAGGGAGATTTACAGAGTCTCTGCTGCCATCTCGTAGACTTAGGATGAAAACTTTTTTTTTTTTTTTAAACAAATCAAGCTTTGAAGAAATGACAGCCATAAACCCATTTCCATTTCTGCTCTAACATTACTTACTACTCAAACATCCCCATAGTTTTATTTGTGTCAGGGACCTGGATCTGAGTGATCCAGGGTCCATGAGCAGTTATGGACTGATATATGATGTATGTTTGCTGCACTGTGCTGCTATTCTTGTGTTCTCCATGCTTGTATGTATAGGCAAGTGGGTGTGTCTGTGAGTGTGGCTGAGCACTGGGTTTCAGGCAGGCCTGGTAGGTGTGTCCCATCTGGAGGCTGGCCACGCCTGAAGCGGATGATCACACACACCTGCAGCTAATGAAGCCTCATCGGGGAGCTACTTAAGAGTGTGGCCGAGCGCTCCTCGGCGCGGGATTGTTGTGTGAGACTCCACGTCAGTGGTCTTTGTGAGGCAAGTTAAGTGAGTGCATGCCTGCAGTGGTTGAGTATCCTGATGGTTGCTTCTTTGTTATTTTATCCAGGAAGGAGCGTGGAAGACAAGAGCAGTGAGCACGGGGTGGCGGGACACACAGGAGTGGAAGAGCACGGACTTGTGGGTGGAAGACACGACAAGGGAGTCAAGGGAACACACGGGGACTTATTATTCTGTGGATTATTTACACCACTGTAAATAAATGCACTGTTTATCATAAAGAGTCCAGCATTTGGGTCCTTCTTCCTCACATCCCCACGGTTGGCCAGTGCTAACCGTGATAATTTGTGAGTCTACACAGTTATGAATCCACAGTACAAAGATAAATTCAAAACACAGTTTGCACTGAAATAATATACAAACACAGCCTTGTGTTTGCATTCAAGTAGTGAGCCATATAATGTCCATTCAACAAGTCAGCGAAAAAATAGGGTGCACATCAATCAACAGTAAATAAAAAAACAAATGCATTAATGCTTCAATAATGTAAAGTCAAGGTCTTATAATTACGTCCTGTTTCAGGGTCCCCATTGTATTCCAGGTAATGGCTCTCTCCATTTCAACGCATAATCTACCAGAAGAACGAATGGTTATCACAAAGACTTTTAAAAATCTTCACCTTAATAGCATAGATCACATAAGAAAGAATAACAGAATATGCTTTACTTACCAGATCGAAGAATTACGGAGAAATCTGAAACACAAAAAATTAATGTCTCTGTCCCCTTGTTGAACTCTCTCCTACCACACTTAGAGGTTTATAAAAACATTTATTCTAATACTGTTTCCACTTTGATTGTAATCTTAACACTTTTCCCTTGTTGTGTCAAAGTACTGAAATATACAGGAAATGACAATCCAGCCTGAACAACATTATGTTCAATTATAGTTAAACAAAAGTATAACTTCTGTCAACATAACCCTTATAAGACTACATATCAGAATATAATGTAAACATCAGGTAGGCAACAATACATGACATACATTATTATACCATGTCATTATTTAACAAAAATGCAGAAGCAGTCCTGTGAAAATCTAAGTACACCCTTACTGCTTTAATAGGAGTTAAGATAGTAAGTAACAGCCAGATGCTGCTAATTAAATACATGTGATTAACTGATTATAAGTAAGTGTGAACACCTATCAAAGCAGAACAATTTTTTCAGATTGCTGGTCTGGAACATTCATTGTCAATCATTTTATTCTGTTCATTCACTGTATTGTTGGAAACCATTGCCAAGCTTTGCAATGTGTGGACGTTCTAGCAGATTCACTAGAAGGGCAAATGGTGTGTAAGGTTGTGGAGTAGACCCAGATGCAGACAAGGAAAACCATTAACTTAACTGAAACTAACTTATATTGTAGTTGTGGCAGCAAACAGATAATGCTGTAGGAAACGTAAGTTCAATAATCCAAAAAATAGCATGGAGCAATGCAAGGACCGACAAACAGTACAAAACCACAATGAACAGTTGGAGATAGAGAGAATAAATAGAGCCATAGGACAACAAGCAGATGGCCAATAGGTGGGAAAACAGCTGACAACAATTAAGGAGGACAAGACATGGAAAAATTAAACAGCACACAGGGGACAAAGACTAAAAAAATAAAATGGGAAATAACAAAAAACTGAAACACAAACAGGGATGACGATGACTTGACAATGGGAACAGAGAACTGCTGATAACTGTAATAAGGAATTAATACAAACCAGAAGTCAAGAACACAACCCAGCTAATCATGGTATTAAGAATAGAGATCAAAACACAAATTGTCACTCTAAGGGGAACTAGAAACAAACACAAAGGAGAAAACAGCCTGAGCAAAAGCATAATATTAAACCAAGCCTAAATTAGTTAAAACAGAGAACAGACAGAAATTGTAAGAATGGAAAACGCTGGTTGAAAACCCAGGATCATGACGCTGTGCCATGTTCACACAAAAACAAACAAACCAAGAGCTAGATTTTTTACTTTACAGGCCTCAGTTACCATTCTAATGTTAAAGCTGATAACAAAACAATTAGAAAAAGACCGAACAAGTAGTTTTAAAGGATTACCAGGAGATAGTCTCTTCTCATTAAAAAGAGTAAAACAGCAGAACTGTTGATAAAACTCTGGCTCTCTTCCATAATGTGTCTTCTGGCCCGTTTCCCTCTGTTTGTCCCCACCCTCAACTGGTTGCAGCAGATAACTGCTCCTTCCTGAGTTTGGTTCTTCATGTCAAAAATGTGTTTTTTTCTTCCCAATGCCACCAAATGCTTATTCATAGGTTGTCGACAGATTTTAGGGGTTTCCTCTGTATTATTTTGAGGTCTCTTTTTAATTTTTGCACTGACCTGAGGTTGTATTTATATAATGTATATAATGTGAAGATTTGAGTTAAATGTTTTGTTTGCTTACCAGTATTTGTTTTATAAAAGTGAACTCCAGTTAAACAACAAAGGATGAGAGCAAGAACCAGTGCAGCGATGGGGGAGTACTTCAAAGTCTCCAAGTCTTCTGGAAAAATAAGGTTTTTACTCAACAAATTATCTAACTCAGTTTTTATTTCAAATGAATGTAACTCATGCTTACTCTTTTGATTGCTTTCGTCAACTGGAATCGCAGGCAGAAACAAACAAACAAACAAACAAAGTGTTAATCACCATATCCAGTCTTCAAAAATATATAATGACATAAGTCTTGACATCAAATTTATGTTATACTGCAGATAGTCACCACAGGTTTGATTGATTCATATCTGATTCATCATTAAAGTTTTTCTGTTGAAATAATTTTAATTTGGGGTATTTTAAACTGATGAAAATTCTATAAATGATTGTAGATGGCAAACAAACTCAAACCATGATTTTAAACCTTAGATATAAAAAGTTAAACCAACAACTGAACAACAAATTAAATCTAACTCTCTTTAATATTTTAATATATGTTTGTTCTTTTAACTTTTCTTTCACAACATCATTAATGCTTTGGATTTAGATGAACTGTTTTTGGGTGGTAAACTGAATCAATAAAATTTTATAATCGTTTAATGAAAATACCATATACATATACACATCACCTGTAATCTTGTACACGATGAAAACAAGGACTGTGATGAGCAGAACAAAAAAAAAACCCCACAAAAACTTTGAGGTAATAATCATTGTTCTCTTCGGGACTTGTACAGATTAAATAATCTGGAAAGACAAGACATCCATCAATCCAAAGTTGTGTATCTGTATAGATGTATAACAGTTATTACATCCACACTACCACACAAAAAAATGCTTTTGTATTTGTCTGCTGGTCTACGTCTTTGCCTAGGATTTATAATGAAAACATGAAGCATGTAGATTTCTTAGGTTTAAAGTTATTACTTTCCCAAGATCTGGTCCTGAACACACACACTAAATCCATTATTTTGGGTTCACTCTTACCTCTGTTACTCTTGATCACTTTTTGGTCCAGTTTGATGATGATGTCTTCTTTGACAGCAGAAAGCTGAAACACACAGTCATACCTTGACCAATCCTCAGGTGTGATGTGACGGCCAGTGGGCTGGCCTTGTGTTTTGCTTTTGCTTTTACCTGTTTTTGCAGGTAGGTGGAGCTGACCCAATTACAGATGCAGCACACCTGAGTAGGCCAGTCCCAGTGCATATAAAAGACACTTTGACTGAACCAGCTGGGTCTCTCTTGCTCTGACTGGCTCTGTCTCTGGCTCCCGTCTTGTTCGTTTGGAAGTTTCAGTTATGGCTGTTATGTCCTTTACATTGTGTTTAAGTTACTTTACCTTATTTTCATTAAATATGTTTTACAGCCTTTAGAAGCCTGTGTGTGGTCTCCCATTTGTTTGTCACTTCCTATGAGCCGGGTTGTGACAGTGACTGATGAAAGTTTTAGGACTACATTAATTTGGAACGTCCTGTCCTGATTAGGGTATATCTGTTCACGGTCCGTCAATTGATAAAGTTTTTTTCCATCTTTCCTCCAGAACATGACGGCTCGGTCAGGATAGAAACCTGTAGCGTGGCAGCTGACTGGAGAGGAGGGAGTCTTCTGGAGGAGAGACACTGAGGGCCAGTCTAAAGAGAACGAAATAAGGCATTATACCTTAATAGAGAACAGCTTTGTGTTTTGCATATATATTCCTTTATTCCTTTCATTTGAAATGAAAGGAATAGGCCCTGTAGATATTGTTTCCCCAAAACAGCGTTATGTGATGGAAACTTACCTGTTCGTTGTAGAAAATATTTTCCATAGTCCAGATACTTTTTTAGCCATTTAGAACACACATTTGTGAGGTAATGGTTAATATCTGCTATTCTAATTTGCTGATTGTCTAACTTGTGTTTGACAATGCTAGCACAAGGAGTTGAAATGAGCCATGTCTGTGTCTCCTGGTTAAATTCCATAAGGTCTTCTCCATCATAACCATATCGATCAAAACCTTTGACCTCTTCAGTCTCATTGTCCCATTCACATCCATACATTCTCTGAAGGGTGTGAACACCTGAGGGACAGAAGGAAGAAAGAAAGAAGATATCAAACCAAGCTTGTTCTGCTTGGGCAAAGCAAAAGCTTCTGAACATTTTAGCTTTACAACAATACCTTCAGTTTGGCTGCAACTCCTTCTCAATACATTTAATGTGTCTTTAAAAAAATGTTGACTATGAAGACACTCTTGAGTGTACAAGTCGTTGTGTTCTTGATTGCTTTTCATGAATTCTTTAAGCCAGTTTGGTTTTGGTTCTGCTTTGTTAAGGTTGGTATTGCAGTGCACCAGCTCAGTTTCATCAGCCCACAGGACACCCACAAAGTCTTGGACTCCAGATGATTCAATGAAAATCAACTTCAGGGAGTGTTTCACTGCATGAAATAAATAAATAAAAATAATATAGATTTGAGGTTGTTTTATATGTTTATTTCCATTTTGCTTAAGAAAAACAAGACTGCAATATTTCTCCTGTTTTAAGAATAGTATTTATTTTAAATATCTAAAAGTAATTTCAATATATTTCCTCGTTCAAGAAATCAGGAACACACACACACACACACACACACACACACACACACACACACACACACACACACACACAATATTCTGCTAAAACAAAATTATGTCTCCCGTTCTCGTCTGATCTCATCTCGAAGTGGCATTAGTCACTTATTGCTGTGCTCAGTGAAAGATGATTCTGATACGAAAAGCTTGTTTTTAACTTTACTATAAATGTATAAAGCGTCAGTTTTGTTTTCTCCTGAGAACCATTCTAGTGTGTGAATTAAAGATTGTGAAGGGGAGAAATATTTTCCTGCTATTATTTGCTGCTATTTTGATAATCATCATTACCGTTTCATGTTAATAGTGATGTTGCTTTCCTAGATGCATTCAGATGTTCAAACATATTGGTATCATATTAGTCTTTATTACAAGGTCCAAGAAGAACCACTTTAAACGGTTGAGTTGAATCTATAGTTGTAAATGTTTTTAATACTTCTATGATCTCAGGGTTTCTGTGTAGAGGGCAGAGACAGGAAAATACACTCTGTGCCAAAATGAGACAGGAAACGAAACGCGTCTGCAGAGCATGTTTTTGCAGAAGTGAAACTGAAGCCAGAGTTTAAGTGCAAGCCAAAGAGCAGGGTGTTATTATGCATGTATCGTTGATTAACACACACACTTAGTTAGAGGGATCACTGATAGGGGAAAGTTCAAATTGCTTTGCTTGGGGTTACTTTTAGACTATATTAGGAGGAGCAAACATATTGGCAGATCTGAGAAGGAAAACCTGTGTTATGAAAATGATTTTAATCTTTTATACATGATTGCATTTGAGCTTATTAAAGAGCTGTGGCTCCTGGTCACGTGAAGGTCAGAAGTGTAACGGGTGAGATGTGAGAGCATTTAAGGCGAGACATATACATACAGACACAAATAGTGAGAGGTCATGACACGTGCGCAGTACACAGCATGCACGCCCTCGCACGCGTGCACGCACACACACATACACACATGGTGGATCTATTTTGGTAGGGCAGAAGTGCAGAAGTGTGCCGGCGTACTTAGAGGAAGTGCAACAGATGAGCGACAGCGAAGACGAGCTGAGGGAAGCACCTGGCGTTGACCGAAGAAGATGTTCTGTTTTAGACTATGTTAAAGTTCATGGAACATTTTGTGGTTTGGATTGACGTAAGCTGTACTATTGTCTGTTTTGCAAAAGAGGGGCTTTGTTGTCTCAACCCTATAAAACCTTGTCTAATGATTGTAAGTTCAGTTCGACGCTGAAATCTGCACAGCGGTCGGACTCACACATGTTTTATTAAAATACTGTCTAATTGCACACCGGACTGGATCTGTGGTTATTTATGGATTCTTCTCTCAACATTGAACCTTAACAAGATATATCAATATTATTGTCATTGCATAAATGTTTTTAATTCTAGGAAATAACAAGTATTTGTGTATGCAGGTATTTAAAATTTTGCAGTTTACGCCGACGATTTTTGTAATTACCACAAATGAAAGTGAAAGTAGTTAGATGTCCTCTCCGTGTAAAACTCACAGTTTCAATTCCAAGAGACAGTTTTAAAAATTACATAAAATACGAGCTTACCTGGAGATACTACATGACTTAAGAGGGAGAACGCCGCAATGAAGTGAATAATCATTACTGCAGTTTCTTGGTGACTTCCAATGGTGACATCTGTTTATCTGGGAAGTCGGTGCATTTTCAGAACTTGTCTCGATACTTCTCCCAACTAATCAAGTATAATACAACTCAAATAGTAATACTCGAGTAACATTACTTGAGTATGTGAGTAAGTTGTGGATGGCGCAGGACAAGAAGGTAACGTACTTGGTATCAGTGGCGGTTTTTGATATCGGCGACAGTTGCCCAGTGCGTCACCGTGTCTGCCAGAAAGTGATTGCCCTCCATGAGCGCCAAGCAGCCGCTTAAAGCTGCAGCGCCCGGATTACTTGCGTTGACAGCTACTTCCGTGCAACTGATATAACGTGGAAAAACCCCAAACACATTTATAACTTTGTTGTTAGTCAAAGGTATGCATTTATGGAACTTTAACGTTAAGGTTATGTGATTGTAATCACAGATGCATGTCCATCAACTATCAGGTGCTTTCTGATTTGTTCCTCACATTGCAGGTGTGGCATTTGTTTATTTCAAAATTAAGGAAGTCGTGAAATCTCAAATGGGAAACACTGTATTTAGTTTATTTAGTTTCTGTTTTAATCCATACTGAGGAATTTAGCATAGGTCCAAACACACACAGTTTGAAATAAGTCTAAGTCTCAGAGCTACAGTGAAATGACTGTATAACAGTAGACTGAAGATCGTACAGGACATGATCATGTCTTCTATCTTTAATATCTGCATCTATGACATGGATGAGTAAAGAGCTGCAGGTCTCCAAAGCTACTTAGAACAGGAACAGGATTTTTCACTTCTGTTTTATACTGTCCTTTGATTGTCCATAGTCTGTATCCTCAATAAAAAAGAGAAAGAAAATCACCAGATTCTTCCAGTAGTTGGTCACAATTTTCTTGTCATTGTTGTGTTATTGTTGCATTTCCCAATTCATTAAAATTAACCCTGATAGTTCACATTAAATTCTCAGTGCATTCTTCTTCTGGGTAACTCAGAGTACATATGTGCAAACCTTCATCTTAAATTGATGTCATATTTTAATCAGACTTAATAAGATCAATGTTTACATCATACAAACTAAGTAAATAATTAAAAAATTAAAAAATAATCATGTGTTGCTTAAGTGAATTTCTCAATGGGCTGTATGATTCAATGTAGCTGCAATTACATTTAAAACTAATATACTTCATAAAAGACAAAAATGTCTGTTAAATATGCATTTAACATATTTAATGTTCTTCTATTTTGAGTATAATATACAGGAGTGCAGAATTATTAGGCAAGTTGTATTTTTGAGGAATAATTTTATTATTGAACAACAACCATGTTCTCAATGAACCCAAAAACTCATTAATATCAAAGCTGAATGTTTTTGGAAGTAGTTTTAGTTTGTTTTAGTTTTAGCTATTTTAGGGGATATCTGTGTGTGCAGGTGACTATTACTGTGCATAATTATTAGGCAACTTAACAAAAAAAACAAATATATACCCATTTCAATTATTTATTTTTACCAGTGAAACCAATATAACATCTCCACATTCACAAATATACATTTCTGACATTCAAAAACAAAACAAAACAAATCAGCGACCAATATAGCCACCTTTCTTTGCAAGGACACTCAAAAGCCTGCCATCCATGGATTCTGTCAGTGTTTTGATCTGTTCACCATCAACATTGCGTGCAGCAGCAACCACAGCCTCCCAGACACTGTTCAGAGAGGTGTACTGTTTTCCTCCTTGTAAATCTCACATTTGATGATGGACCACAGGTTCTCAATGGGGTTCAGATCAGGTGAACAAGGAGGCCATGTCATTAGTTTTTCTTCTTTTATACCCTTTCTTGCCAGCCACGCTGTGGAGTACTTGGACGCGCGTGTGATGGAGCATTGTCCTGCATGAAAATCATGTTTTTCTTGAAGGATGCAGACTTCTTCCTGTACCACTGCTTGAAGAAGGTGTCTTCCAGAAACTGGCAGTAGGACTGGGAGTTGAGCTTGACTCCATCCTCAACCCGAAAAGGCCCCACAAGCTCATCTTTGATGATACCAGCCCAAACCAGTACTCCACCTCCACCTTGCTGGCGTCTGAGTCGGACTGGAGCTCTCTGCCCTTTACCAATCCAGCCACGGGCCCATCCATCTGGCCCATCAAGACTCACTCTCATTTCATCAGTCCATAAAACCTTAGAAAAATCAGTCTTGAGATATTTCTTGGCCCAGTCTTGACGTTTCAGCTTGTGTGTCTTGTTCAGTGGTGGTCGTCTTTCAGCCTTTCTTACCTTGGCCATGTCTCTGAGTATTGCACACCTTGTGCTTTTGGGCACTCCAGTGATGTTGCAGCTCTGAAATATGGCCAAACTGGTGGCAAGTGGCATCTTGGCAGCTGCACGCTGACTTTTCTCAGTTCATGGACAGTTATTTTGCGCCTTGGTTTTTCCACACGCTTCTTGCGACCCTGTTGACTATTTTTGAATGAAACGCTTGATTGTTCGATGATCACGCTTCAGGAGCTTTGCAATTTTAAGACTGCTGCATCCCTCTGCAAGATATCTCACTATTTTTGACTTTTCTGAGCCTGTCAAGTCCTTCTTTTGACCCATTTTGCCAAAGGAAAGGAAGTTGCCTAATAATTATGCACACCTGATATAGGGTGTTGATGTCATTAGACCACACCCCTTCTCATTACAGAGATGCACATCACCTAATATGGTTAATTGGTAGTAGGCTTTCGAGCCTATACAGCTTGGAGTAAGACAACATGCATGAAGAGGATGATGTGTACAAAATACTCATTTGCCTAATAATTCTGCACTCCTGTATATCTGCATTATGTTTTAAAACAGGAAATAATAGACCTTTATCAGGTTTAAGAAAGCATTTGTTTTAAATCGGGGTTGTATCTACTCGGGTATTATTATTTTGATAAGTCAAAATCAAGTACAAAAAAAAACTACCTGCAAAGTAATAAAGCTAATGAAAAAAATAGTTTTGATACTTTAACATAAAGCTTTCATTTTAATAGTGTTTTGTAAGCGGAGTTGTGGGCGGCTCTTGACCGCAGTCTCCAGGATAGGATGTGATGTTTCACATGCACTTTGATATCATAAATCAACGCTACCTCTGTCACGTAAATGAAACCCTGAGCTAAATTAGAACAATAGCCCACTGCTTTGGTCCTATAATCCAAATAAAGTTACAATGGGAAGGTTATTATTGTTGCTTTTCTTGTGTCACTTTTCATCATCAGGTAAGATTACGTCCACATTCTTCATATTTTCTTTGGATACTTGCACCAGGTCTGTCTTCAGTAATGAGAGTAGAGAGTGAGACCGTCAACAGTTGTCTGTTTTACATTTGCTTCTATAAATCACAGACCACAAATCAACTTTTGAAAAGAAAAAAAAAAAAAAAGTAAATAACGATGTCGACGGACCAATGTTGACACTGTTTCAGACGGAATAGAGGTCAGATGAACGATGAGCAATATAGATTAAATTTAAACGGATCCGTCTCTCTCTCTCTCTCTCTCTCTCTCTCTCTCTCTCTCTCTCGCTGTAATTTTAATGTTTTATTGCTATATATTGTTAATAATAAAAAGAGCAGCCAGGATTCTTTGATATCTTATGGTTGGGCCACGTGGTGATAGTGTTAGTAGTATTGATTGCTTCCTGTTTGCTTCCCGAGGGATTTTTTCTGAATGAGTGGGTGATGGGGGAAGTCGACTTTTACTGACCGCTCAACCCTGGTTATTTCGATTACTGTTGTTTTTGGATGGATTTTAAGGATTTTCATAACAAATAAAGGCGTCTTAACCTCCTAGGACATATGTGATGTCCACATCCACATATGTGGACATCACATTTTGGTTATTTTGACCAAAATACTCAATTTTGCTCTCACGTGGGCCTGATATCCACTTACGAGGACATTATACTGCTACTGTTCTATCAAAATTTTAAATGAATATCATCATTTGTGGCTCTCATTTTCTTAAAAACAAAAAAAGGTAAAAAAAAAAAAAACAAAACTGGAAATTCTTTGTTTTTACATTCATCGGGCCCCAATATGCCCAAATATCAAAGAGAAATTAAAATGCATGTCTTGGAAGAGTTCGGGTCTTAGGAGGCTAAATTGAAAGTTTGTCTTACGTTTAGAGAGCGTGCGCATCAACATTAATCCCATATTCAGCTGCTCGGCGACTCAAGGGTTTGACAGTCGCCAATAGTTTTCATTGTAATGCCGGTTGGTCCTCGGTAGCAACTCTGGCAGTCGCTACACTGGGAACTTTAGTTGCGCAAACATGTTTAACATCACTATTTCACATTCATATGTTGATAAAAAAAATAATGTCATATCCTCTGAATATTATACAAGCCGTTTTCAGCAGCTAACTGGGACCGCCAGTCTTTAAATACATGCTTTATACTTTTCTTTTGTAAATAATAATAATAATATATCAGTTTTCTTGTCCTCAGAATAGGCTGTAGTTTGTGGATCATTCCTCAACGCCCACTCAAATTGCGCTTGAGTGGGCAGTTTGAGTAGCTAACAGGTGTAATCCGAATCCATGATTACATATTCAGAGGGCGGACCCTCCTTTCTCTGTCATTATTATTTGTGTATATTGTAGCATTCCTCCTACAGAAAACAGAGACAATCGATATTCCTTTTACCGGCTGTTTATTAAGAACAGTAACACAGGCTACTTGTGGCCATGGCCAACAAAACAACAGGGAAAACGCTCTCTCCGGAATCAAAATAAACCCCACTCTTTCACTTCCACACAGGCTGAAGAACAGAAAGTAGGTTTTCTGTTGTCTTTGTGAGTGGTGGAAATGTGTGTGTGTGTGTGTGTGTGCTTGTGTGTTTGTTTTAAACATATAAACACAGGAACAGGAGAGTTTGCCGAGTAAGTGAGAGTACTGGGATAGTTAAAGGAACTGAGATAAAAATCAAAATGCCTGCAATGATAAAGGTCTATTATTTCCTGTTTTCCCACAGAATGTAAAATAAATGTAAATATTAAAAGTTATTCTGACGCTACTGATGTTGTTGTCCAAGGTTTTCTGAGTTGTATAAGTCAAAATTGGCTGTTTCAATGAAAGTTTTAGCTGACTGGTCTCAGGCCTTGTGATGATTATGAGCAGAAGCAGATGGAGATAACAGCACATAGACATAGGTCACCCAAGGCCAACCAGCCCCTTTCTTTACAGTAAAAAGGCTGTGAAACATAAACCAGTATGCATATTTATCATGATCACACTTTTTAAAAGTAAAAAAAAAAAATAGGTTCACTTATAATAGTTAAAATATATTATGCATTCTGTCAGAGAAAAAAAATATTTGCAAAATACAAAACTATCAGAACAATGTAGGCATGCTTCCTGTTAGAAAAACTGAATACACTGAACTGTCAAGTTACATACTTAGAACCTTTTGAAGCTCTCAAGTTTAATACAGTAACTTCAAAACAATAGCTAGTTCATCACAAACCAGCAGAAACCTAGAAGAGTCGATTAACACCCATTTTATCTGTTTTCATTAATGTTGGGGGCTGGTTGACCTTGGCTGACCTCTAAAAAACTTTTATTAATATCTTTAAAACAAAAACAGCACAAAGAAAACATTTTGCAGCACAAACTTAGCACAAATGTTTGACGTTGTTTGATTTGAAGAAGGTGGGGGGGCACCTTCACTCATATCATTAACCTACTCCACAAATAGCTAAGTTGTCTAGCTAACCTTACAGAAATTGAATGTTTGGGGGCTTTTAAGATAATAAGATAATGTTCCCAAAAGGTTCTCTTAAGGTCAAAACGTTCAAGGACCCTTCTAAAAAAATAGGGTTTAGAGAATGTACCCTGAAGATTGAAGGATATTGTTTGTGTGGAAATCATGCTAACCTGGTTACTTAATAAACAATCAATTCTTAATGAAATAAGTTAATATGAGGGTAAGTGCAAGCCTTCAGCAGCCAGTTTGAATGGAATGATAAGACACATTTGCTTATTTTGTACTTTATGATGCCACAATGTTACAATATACTGAAAATGTCATCTATGTGTATATTTCCAAAACTATCTGAAGGTCTTAAACAGCTGACAGGTAAAATGTTGACTTGTGGTTTGTACAATTCCAGTCAGAGCACTGCTGTTTTCCCACCCATCCATTTTCTTCTCTTTATCCAGTTTAGGGTAGCATTTGAACTGGAGCCTATCCCAGGTGCCCATTTAAACTTTACTAGATATTTGGATGGATGGATAATTTGTACAGCTACACATGTACATTTCCATGAACTGGATATAAATTATTTTAGAGAGAGTTACTTTAGGCTCCACCAACAATACAGTAACTGGTTAGTTTGAGATGCTGCTGAGAAAGCAGTTTTTTCTCAGTCTCTCTGTTGAGAATGTTAATTTCTCTTTAGTTCTAAGTGACAAGTGCATTCAGGTTTCATTGAAGATGTAAATCAAACAGAATTAGCATATTATCTGTGATATCAGTTAAACTTTTATTTTGGAAAGGATTTTTTTAGAAGTTAATGACAAAATATGTAAATCTTTAAATATAATGCTGAGAGTAGTTAAAGAAATGCGTCTATATAACAGTAAAGCCATCTAATTCAAAGTCTCATCATTGTTACAGTAAAACACTCCTTGCAGTATTTCTTCACTCAAACAACTGGAGTCCAGAGCATCCCTGAGTTTGTGGCTGTTGCCCTTGTTGATGGAGTTCAGGGAGGTTACTATGATAGCAGCACAAAAGAGCAGAACCCAAAACAGAATGGATTAAAAGCTCATGAACGATGATCCTCAGCACCTGCAGTGGTACGCTGATCAATCTTTGCACACCAATGAGGTTTTCAAACATTACATTTGGAGTTTAAGGCAACGTTTCAACCAAACTGGAGGTATGGATTTGTCTGACCTGTTACTGCTGAAAATACTTTTAATTTATCCTGATTTGGTTTAAAATAGAAAACAAAGGTTTTTTTTTTTTTTTAAATTAGATTGCAGTGTATGATAATAAGATCTGCTACTTTACTTAGAAAAATGGGAAAATAACAAATAAGAACAGTGAAAGAAGCATAGAAAAAATGTGAACCTTCCACAGTGTCCACAAGTTAATAGACTGATTTTTGGGCCAGTAACTGTATGTCCCTCTGTTTTTGTGTCTGTGATGCTGACATCTTACTGGTTTCCTGCAGTTATTGTCACTATGTCTTTTTACAGGTGTTCATATTTTGCAGAGTATGAATGGCTGTGAATGGGATGATGACACTGGAGAGGTTACTTGGTTCATTCAGTACGGTTATGATGGAGAAGATTTTATAGCATTGGACCTGCAGAAGCTGACATGGATCACTGCAAAACCACAGGCTGTCATCACCAAACTCAGATGGGATACTGAAAAAACTCGATTAGAACACAATAAAGAACTTTTCATCCATAAATGTCCTGAGCTTTTAAAGAAGTATTTGCAGTATGGGAGGAGCTTTTTGCAGACAGCAGGTAGAATTACAGAATCTGATGTAGAAAAAAATAGAAAATTTGTGTTGCAATTTAAAGACAATGTAGCAACTTCCTATCTCTTTTCAGTCCTACCTTCAGTGTCTCTCCTCCAGAAGTCGTCCTCCTCTCCAGTCGGCTGCCACGCTACAGGTTTCTACCCTGACAGAGCCGTGATGTTCTGGAGGAAAGATGGAGAGGAGATCCATGAAGGTGTGCATCACACAGAGAGCCTTCCCAACAATGATGGGACCTTCCAGATGAGTGTTGATTTGAAACTTTCAGTCACACCTGAAGACTGGCAGACGTACGACTGTGTGTTTCAGCTCTTTGGCGTGAACGAGTACATTGTCACCAAACTGGACAAAGCAGCGATCAGGACCAACTGGGGTAAGACTGGATCCTGCAGTGGTTATGAATAATTTTTACAGAGTAGTTATTTATTTCAAAAAGGTGACCACTCTGTCACACCAACCCTCTGCATGTACTCTTTTACTACATCCATGAATCCTCTCTGTGGTCTTTCTCTTTTCCTCTTGACTGACTGAACCATCTTTAACAACTTTACAGTTATGTTTTTCACAAATAGAATTACATATACTATCATATGTTATAATGTTTTTATAATGGTATAAAGGTTTTACATTAAATTATTAAGTTCCTTGAGGCGATGTTGGATAAGCTGACCTTTGCCACATTTACATTCACCAATCCAATCAAACAATACTTTTAGCAGCTGCTCAAGAACTAATTAATAACAAATCAGTAAGATGCTTCACTGAAAAGGGAACATAAATAGCGAGAGAACTGAAGTAAGCAAAACGTAATGAAATACTATATGTAGTGTTTTTATCTTCAGTTTTCACAAAGACGAATGTCTAATGTTGGCGTATTAACTGAGTATTAATTGTTTTGTGTCGCCTCTTGTTTTAATCAGAGATGTCAGCTGCATCTACTATCAGGTCCTTACTGAGTCGTTCCTCACTTGTTCTTTAGTAATCTCATTCATTTGTCCTCTGTACAATAAAGTGTCTCCATGTTTTGTTCAACAGAGAAGCCCACTGACATCAGAGCTACAGTGGTTGTTCTAGCGATCGTCCTCATTGCAGCTGTTGCAGCTGGGGCAGCTGTGGTGTTTTTCACTTACAAAAGAAAGAAAGGTGAGAGATCTGTTGGAGAAATGTTGATTTTAATTTTTGAATTTGTGTTTTAATCAATACTGATAAATTTCACATTAAACTGAAACACTCAGTCTGAAATAAATCTCAGAGCCAAAGTGAAATTATTATATGACAGTAAACTGATGATGTGAGAAGCATCAGTGTAATAGATAATTACAGAGCAGCTGATCTTCATAGCTGTGCAGAAGACGAACATTTGAACTCTCTACCTGTGAACTACATTTGAGGAAAAGAGTTTGCTCATGTGGAACAGCGTAGAACATATTACTGCTCGCATTTAGAACATAAATCACACTTAAAATCTCATCACTACTCTCTCAAAACATTAAAAATCACAGGAACGCTTGTTTTTATTGTGTTATTGTATTTTATGCTGTTGTATACATGGTTGCTTGATGAATGTGACTTCCCTATTAATATTTCTGCTTGCCTGACTCTTTGTTGCATGTTTATCTAGAGAGTTGGAGCGTGTTTACTAACAGAAATCAACATTCACTGTACATTATAAAAAATTTACTTTTATCTTTTTGTTCTTACAGCTCTGACAATGTCTCTGAACAGTCTGAGAGACTAAATCCACAAACGTGACCGACACTCAAGCTGTTCTGTGCTCCACTCTCTGTAAGACTTTAGTCTGGCTGTTTAAGTTCTTCCACAGCTTGACGTTTTACATGTTATATGCACTGATCATTGAAATTCCCAGCAGGTAACATAATAACATCTTATAGAAGCTTTTTGTTTTTTATTTGTTGTTTATTTCAATGCCATACACTGCAAAAAATATGCCTCAAATGAAGCTCAAAGATTGATATAGAATCTCTTCAAAAACATAATTTATCTTGGTTCATTTACATTTAGGTTTGTAACCTCTTCTGAAATGTTTATGTATTTCCCCCCTTTATCAAATCTTTTGCATAATAAGTAATTCACTACACAAATAATCTTTTCATCTAATAAATAAATAATAACACTTAGAAACACTTCCTATTCAGTTTTGATGACATTTTTCTTCTTTCTCTATGTCTTTCACACATAAACCAGAAGAACTCTTTGACAGCTGGGCACTATGTGCTGAAACGTGTACTAGAACACCAGATTGCGATGTTATGTGATTACATATGGAATATGTGATACATATGGTATGTCTGTGAAGGTTCTCAGTCATCCAGGTCATTGTAGTCGAAGTAGTTTGCAAAGAAAAGCGTCTGGACTTCTTTAAGTTGCTTGAAGACGTTTCACCTCTCATCCGAGAAGCTTCTTCAGTTCTAAGGTCAAATGGCCGGATATGATTCATCGGCCAAACTCCTTTGATACATATGGTTATTTCAAGAGTATTATAAATGTGTATGTGTAGTTCCATAATTTTACTTTTTTTTTTTAACTTTTACCTAAAACAAACAAAGCAGTCAAAAAACAATATTTTCAATATTAATAACAATATAAAAAAATGCTATAATTCCTTTATCATGATAACACAGCTTAACTGCATTTTATTCCTTTAACACTCTGTATTATCTGTTATTTACTCTCCAAAACTATATTTCCTTTTTTGTGCTGTAAAAATGCTTCTATGCTATAAGGCTCTTTTTATTAATAAAGTTGAAGTGAAAAACAAAGTTCACTCTGAGCTGCTCGATGTGTGTTTCTTTCAAAGAGAGAGAAACTCACAGAGAGGGAAGTAATCACATCAAAGTTGAATTTAACTGAAAGAGTTTTGAAATGATAACTTTTAGCATAACCTTAATATACGTTTTTTAAGTATACCTGTAAAGTTCAGTTCTAGGTTTCAGTTCTAATCATCGAGTCAGAAAAGATCAACTTCAAATCATTTAACGGTCACCAGCTGACCCCACCATTTTCATTTTAACAAGTCTGTTAAAATGAAAATGAAAATAACAGTCACAGTCACAGGGTTATCATTTACACCACAGTTACTGTTGATCTCTACTGCTTAAATCTTACTTTAACTTGTTGAAACTGCCGACATGGATTAACTTGCTGTCCTGCAAAAAGTTTGTATCCAAAGACTCAAAAATGTCATGAAAAGGTGGTTACTGTAATTGTGCTTACTGTGTGATTTAAAGTTGTTTGACTCTTCACTATAAAAATGATATGATTGTTTTTAGCTCCAGTAACTGTTTTGAGGACTTTGAAAATGTGATTCCTTGTTTTCCTATACTGCATGATGACAATAGCAACAACAGACAGATTAAATTGGTTTAGATAAGTTGAATCCAGTTCACTCACATCAAATGATTTCAATACTCATCCAGTCAGAGAGGATCTAATTAGAATTACTTGAAGTAAAATCTTCAGATGAATCTTTAAGCATATCCACTTTGACAGTTGATGTCTTCACTCTGACCCCCAGCAGCATGGAATACACACCCATTAAAAACACTGAAACTGACTGGATAAAAAGCGTGAAATCTAAAATGAAACTGAAGAAAACAAAATCATAAGAGATGCTGAAAAGAAGGATACATTCCCTGCCTTGAAATTGGCAAAAGTATGTAGGGTGAAAATCCTGAATACAATCTTGTTAGTTCAAAGTCTTGGGAGCCATTTAAAATTATAATCTTGTCTCTAAATTAAAGTATACTGAAGAAGTTAAGGGGATTTCAGTCTTTAATCACTTATATTACAAAAGAATAATCATAAGAGCATACTTTTTTTAATAATAGATAATATAATACATACAAAATAATAGATATGAAAAATGAAGGTAAGGGGGCCACTTATTCTAAAATATTGTAATACCAAAAGAGTTTCTGTATGTGGAATAAGCAATGTAATTACTAATTAAGCATTCATAGTAGATAGACAAAGATTTGGACAAGAAGACTGTACATGTAACTGCTTAATCAGCATTTACATTGATAAAGATTCAATATTGTGATTGCTAAATGAGCATCAGCGCTAATTAGCAAAAACACATCCCCCCATGGTTCTGCATCAAGAATAAAAACATAAAACATAAGGTTGTAAATGAGTCTAAGTGTAAGAGATTAACAGGCTTGTCTTAAATTACTGTTCGGTGTATAAAATTGTGTGTGATGGCCTGGTGGCGCTGTTTTGGTACCTGCAGCGCTGGTTTAGGGTATTAATGGGTTTTTTTCTTTTAGAGGCTGTTTGCTAACCTTGGAAATCTTGTTTCTTACAGGCATCTTCTTACAATGTGTTGTGCATTTGTTTACAGTTTACAGTGCAGGGCATTTCTCCACGAACGGTTATCTTTACTCAGGCCACCGTTATTGAATTCTTTGTAACATAAACTAATTGAGCAAGCTAAGCTGTGTCTGTAGAGTCTTTTTTTTTGTTGCCAATGCTGAGCCAAGTTGGTAACATGAGCAAGTCACTGTTTACTGAAAAATATTCTTGTGACATGCTGATAACAACAGCTTTTTATCACACTGCTAATTTTTTATGCACTTTTATATTTCTAAAAATCTGTTAACACCTGCTGTATTGATTTTATCCTTCTTCCTGGTGGACATACACTGATGCTGTGATTCAAAAGAGAAATTCAAATACAGACACCAGAGAGATGTCAACTAATGCACCATAATCACTGATGGAATCTCAACAAACAAAAATGACACTGAGATACATCCACTGTGGACAATGCACTGTATCATTTAGCAATCCTTTTGTCATGACTTTTTCCACTGGAAAAACTTCTTTTAGTTTGTATTATAGTTAGTTTTAAGTAATTTTTATATTTGATTTCCCAGAGGTAATGTTGCTCTTTACATTTCAGTGCACTAAGTGAATATAAGAAACTAATCATGTCTTTCAATTTTACATTTTTTTCCTTTTCCCGTTTTAACAAACATGCAAGATTTTGACATTTTATCTTGATCAGTCATTCTCAAACTGTAGCGATACATGGGCTCCCTCTAGTGGTACGCAGGAAGTCTTCATGATCTTTTTAAGATTAAATAACATAACATTTATATACTTTTAATATTAATATATATTATTAAAAATATATTAAATTATTATGCAGTGATCTTGTCAGTATTGAATGCATGAAACTTTCACATCTCAGACGACATCTTATAACCAAGTACACGATGCTGAAAGACAAACCAAATGTTTTTCAGAGGCAGCTACAGTCAGCGTTTTACTTTTGTGCTTTTTTTATTCAGCTGCGTCATGCTAGCAGCTCAATATCCTTATCACAGAGAATCTCTTTGATATGCAGGTGTACAGAGTTGTATTATCATTCATAAATACAGCCAGACCCGCTTGTCTATTCTTCCCGCTGTCGTTGTTGTGTCAGCCTGAAGTAGATAAAAACTGTCCATGTTTATGTGTTTGTCCAGAGTTACTATGGTAGCCACGTCTCACACAGGATAATTAAGCTGCTCTCTCTTCAAGCCCCCTGATGCTGGGTAAGGGACACCAAGTCATCAACTTTTTAGCAAAGGATCTCCCGTTCCCCATGATGATGGGTCTCTACCTTCTCCCCTGGTTACAGCGCCTGATGTTGTTGTGGTTCCCTTGTCTGTTTCTCCTCAGCTTGACGAGGAAATCAGGCGGCTTGGTGGGAGGCAGCAGCACAGAACTCTCCAGCCTTTTTAATTCAAGGTGCTCCAAAGGCTTGAGGAACAGGGATGCCTCCTCAACCTAAGTAGGACGATGGGGGTATGTACTGGGGTGTCTTTTGTGTCTCAGCTGCAGGGGAGAGGTGGAGTAGCTGGTTCAGGGTGTGGTGTCAGGGCTGATCCACATAGCTGACCTCCATCATCTAATCATTATTTTTTTCTAAAGAAAATCAGTAAGATGTGTGATGAAGACTCCTCTTCTATCAGTCCATCAGCAGGCAAAAGCAGATGTGTGCTCAGTTCCTCTTTTTGGGTCTGAAGTCTTACAACTGATTCAAGAAACAAAATTGAAAACATCAGTTGTGCAATGAGAACATTTAGTTGCTGATTTACTTGCTTCATTGGCCCAACTTCCTGCAGACTATATCAGATATACTTGAGCAGTGTTTCTGGAATTGTTAATCTACTCTAACTTTTATTCTTTATATTTCATTTGCTTTCTTTTCCCTTTAACTATCGCAAACAGAATATACAACAGTATTCATTCACACTATTGTTGAAGAAACATTTTCCTTCTTCCTTCTTTTAACATATGTACATATATGTCTAAATTTGTTTGTACATATCATTTTTATTAATATTTTAAAAATATTAATATAAATATCTTACCTGTGTTTTGTCCATGTTATACCTGCTTCAGTTGTCATGGTTACTAGCCTGCTAATGCTTGGAAGTCTTCTCTTGATACCAGGAAGGGGAAAACTCAGAGGTGAAACTCTTATTCTTGGAAATCAAAAACCAGTTTAACTCTTAAGCAGTCGAAAAATCTTCAATTACATTGTAGAGCCAAATCTGCTGAATTTACTCCAAAATGGTCTCCAGTTATGAATAAACCAGCCAGTGAAATTGCCTTAGTGTCAAAACACAAATATCATGTCCACATGTATATTTAATAAAACTATTTTTGTTATATAATTCACATCTGCTTTTTTTTTCAATACTTTACTTATTGTTGCTAATTTGTTACCTCTGACAACAAGGCGATGTATTTGGTAGCGTTAGCATGTCAGTCTGTCACTTATGTAAGCCAAAAACAACAGCAGCTCTTCATCTGATTGTGATGGAACAAATAACTCGACATAACAATTTCTGCACTGCTAAGTCAAAAAAATGAAGTTTTGTAGATCTGCAAAATATACAGAATTAAAAACGTATTTCTACACCTCTGTGGTGGAAGCCACATTATTTATTATACTTCTACACGTGACATTCAGAAGTTACTTAAACTTCTTCATAGGTTTAGACAATCACAACATGTTTTCTCGTCGTGATCTGCCAGGTTGTTGAAGAGATATGCAACAGGATACAAACAAAAGAAGCAAAAGAAACAGAAAAATAATAGAGAAGCAGGGGAATAGAAAACATACAATTTAACTAAAACAACTGCAGTTACAATGTAGACACTGAACATTTTGACAAAGGCACCAAATTCCATCGTGTTCCTCTGTGATCCTAATCATTGGAAACATTGTGCTGAATAAATTAAGCACAAAATCAAGTGAGGTAAGTTTTATTTTGCCCAAGGGCACAACGACCAAGACAGACAGAGCTGGGAATCGAACCGGCAACCTTCCTGTTACTAGATGAGCTTTGCAACCCCTGAACCATGGTCGCCCCGCATTGACCCCATGTCTACTGTAACTAAGTAATGAGTAATGAGTTCATTATTAACTAGTTTGTTAATGAATTACTGCAGTCAAATTGAAACAGTATTTGCCACACTTCAGGCTGTGTTCACTGGCAGGATGTCATCCTCAAAACATTAACTAGGTCTGCACCAAAAAATTTTTAATTTACTTGAGAAGATTATTCTCCGTTAACTATGCTAACTTTAAAAAAATCTCACTTGTACTCGGAAATATGACAAGTAGCCAAACAGCTGAATACATTCTGTTTGTATCTCCATGATATCTTATGAGTCTCTGACTTTTCTAGATGATTTGATGAGGGATGTTAAAAATGAATTTGCATGCACAATTAGTCCAAAATTGACATGTCGACCATTGGCGCCCTGTGCATTTCATGTATAAGAAGAGGTTCACTCTGAGCGTGTGTGACAGATGTGAAAGGGTCTTGAGAAACTGTGGAAAACATTATGCTGCCTGTAACATCATTCAGCATGACGAATTTGGCTGCATGATCTGCTGTAACATAAATCAAATGGCTGAATTGCCACCTCAGCAAGCAGTCAAGTACTATAGGCTTGCTAATGACCTATTAATCGTATTCTGGTGTGTAGCAACAGGGATGCATGGAAAAATTTCAGGACACCAGCCTAGAAATCCACAGGACACCCCGAGGAACACAGTCGAATGCCTTCTCCAAGTCCACAAAACACATGTAGACTGGTTGGGCAAACTCCCATGCGCTCTCAAGTATCCTTGAGAGGATAAAGAGCTGTTCCAGTATTCCGCGACCAGGAGGAAAACCGCATTGTTCCTCCTTTATCTGAGGTTCGACTAGCGGACAAATTCTCCTTTCCAGCACCCCGGCATAGACTTTCCTAGGGAGGCTCAGCAGTGTGATTCCCCTGTAGTTGGAACACACCCGGACCCGTTCCCGACCCTAAGGCGCAGGAAACAAACCCTCTCATCCACCGGGAAGAACCCCAACATACAGGCAGCAAGCCGAGGGGATATTAGAATAACCACCCCAGCCCGCCGCCTCTCACTAGGGGCAACTCCAGACTGAGACAGAGTCCAGCCCCTCTCCAGGAGACTGGTTGTAGAGCCCAAGCCATGCTTAGAGGTGAGCCCGACTATATCTAGCTTGTACCTCTCAACCTCACACACTAACTCAGGCTCCTGGCCGCCGCCCGTCACACAACTCACCCAACCCCTACAATGCCTTGTGCAGGTGATGGGCCTGCGGGAGTATTAGCCCATGTCCCCTTTTCGGGCTGTGCCCGGCCGGGCCTTATGGACTAAGGCCCAACCACCAGATGCTCACCCTCAAGCACCCTCCCCAGGCCTGGCTCCAGGGCGCTCGTTGTCTGGTCCCTCACCCAGGACCAATTTGTCATGGGAGACCCTACCAGGGGGCAAACACCCCCAGGCAACATAGCCCCTGGGATCCCTGGGACACACAAAGCCCCTCCACCAAGATAAGGTAGCGATTCACAGAGAGGCGGATAAAAGACTTTTTTTGTCAAAATTGACCTCTTTCTTGATTACAATATTATTTTCATGTATTATTTCCATTTCCATCTTCAAATCTCACAAACCAGCAAAACTAGTAATAACAATGTACTCAACGAGCAGAACCCAAATGAGGACCATAGAGAATTTTACCTTTGATTTTTACTTACACAGAGGGTTATATGATGTGAGGAGGAAGCAAAATGGGGAAGGTGGAAACTGTTAGGGTCACAGAGGAGGTGCAGTCCTGGATGATCTTTTGAGGGAATGATGTTGAGAGATTGTCCAGTGTCCAGAGAGTGAGAATTAGCCAGGATGCTTACTTGTAATCAAGGGGCGAAAAAGTCCAAGGGTCTATGAGTCCATGGAGAAAGGAGTAATTGGAACGTAAGCAGGTAGTTGAGTCGCTGAGTTGCACGTCATCCGGGGAAGAAGGATTTTTCTTGCCTAGTTGTTGCATGCTTTATTGTGTTTGATGTTGAGAGCATTTTCCCTTTTTTTGCATGTTTTTACTGTATTTATTGGGAATCTTCCGGAGAGACTCCTCCCCCCTGCTTTCCATAACTAATTAGATACACATGGAGGACACAGAGAACACCAATTAATCAGGCCTCCCTTGTTGGTAGCCAGAGGCCAATAAGAGAGTTTGGCAGGTCAGAAAAAGGAATCGCAGCTGGATGCAGGGAAGGAGGAGAGAGCCACAGAGTAGCGTGGTGGCAGGCGCAGCCACAGCAGTGAGAGATGTAGAGCGGCAATTACCGGCATGGCACGGCCACAGGAAAAGAGAGAGACGGCTCTCGTTCAGTTGACGGCAGACTTCTTCCACAGTGGTAGCGAGACGCCAGCTAAACACTTAAGACACGGAGCAGCAGCAGGCAGAGTTTGGAGCTCTGCCCTCGCGTGGTAACTCTCAAGTGGTTAAAATTCTTAAAGACGCCTCGGTAAATTAAGAAGGGTGACTGCTGCTGCTCTCCTGTGCTTAGTGGAAGCTGGAGCGGTGTGGCGAGGAGACCACGAAGGACTTTGTTGGCCTGGCTCCCACTGGTGGACTCAGCGGACCCTTAACAGCCAAGAAGTGTGGCAGAGCCCGATTGGGACCCTTGGGACTTTAGGTTTTGTTTTTAATCATTCAATCATAATATCAATCTGACTTTGAATTACACATTTAATGACACAAAAAAAATTGTATACATGCAGTTTGCATCCTTTAAATTCACATTGGCATTAAAAGGTCTTGGACTTGTGTAACCTGCCTGCCTTCATTTTAGACTAATAGCAACCACTTCCACAAAAATCCCCCAAAACGCAAATGTGTGTCCTCATAATTCTATCATTAAGTTGTTCATCTAAAGTAGCTCCATTTAAACAGTCTAATTTCAGTGCAGGTTTCAAGTTTGATGCTATAATTATAAGAAATAAAACATATTAAATTATTTATTTGCATAAGTACTTGTAACTCAGTTGCCTGAAACCTGCAGTAGATAGGGGATGTAGTTTTACTAAATAATAATGTTTTATATTTTTGCAGTTTTAGTTCTTTTTCTTATTAACCAAGATGACTTTTGCAACTCAATTGAAGCAGCAGAAGTAGTATTTATAAAAAAAATAAATCTCTCTAAAGTATCTGAAACCAGAGTTTGTGTCCTGTCTTGTGTCCTTGTTATGCTTTCAGGTGGAATCCAGTGTGCATGCCATGGGAAAAACAGAGAGACTGTTGGAGGCACACAGTCGGTTTAATGTTTAATTTTTTCTGACTCAGACAAGTTCGCCCCAGCCTAACAGAAAACAGAACTTGAACAAGTCATGCAACCACTTGCAGTTGTTTTTTGTCTGTTGTTTTTCTTGTTTTAATGAATGTGAAAATGGAAAAACAGATGAAGTGTGTGCTTATATTACTGCTCTATTCTCATGCTGCATCTCCAGGTAAGATATTTTATTTAAAGTGTATTTAAGTTTTATTTAAAAATATTTCTCTTGACTTACAGCAAATTGCATTGTAAGAGACTTGGTCTTTTAGTTTTGCTATGAGCTGTCGCCATTTTACACCTGACATGGACTACTAACAACACCTAACTTGTCAAAAAGACACAGGGAGTTATTTAAGCATATAGAAGAGAAATTTTAGATCAGCAGCTGTGGCTATGCTTTTACAGATGTTTTGTTCAAAGTATCCTCTCTTGTGACATCCTTGTGTTTTTCACAAACTGGACTGTAGCTGAAAGGAAAGCACTAGAGAGTGTTATTAAATCAGTACAGAACATTATACACACAGTTAGCTTATTTACAATAAAAAAAAGTTAACTTATTCTAAAAGCAGGTTACTTGATATTTTATTTTCTGTTTTATCTTTTTAACTTACACTATGTGATGAAAATGTTTCTTCTCTTTTATGTGTTCATTACATGTTTTAGCAATATCACTTTTGGGTCATTTAAAAGGTGCACATATGAAGGAGCATTCAGCTTTAACTTTATTGCACACACACAGTTACAACTCTGAGAAAGTTGGTGTCACCCAGTCGGGGCAAATTCAACAGGTGTGAAGTCTTTTGTTCTGTGTCCTTGAGGATGGGTGGAAGAGACAAGGGGCAAAAACTGTAATAGGAGATAAGGTTATAACATCTCTCCTTTTCTGGAGAAGGTCAAGGGTACATCTGGTTACATCTGCTTGACTGTATTTAAAATTGACTGTGCTGTTCATCTTCAGACACTACTATCAGTGCCCTGTTGAATGGCCATTCTCTCTCTCAAGATTGAGATTTAAAGGTGTTAATTTCATTAATTAAAATGATGAATCTAAACCAAGTTTTAGTTTTTATTTAACCTTCTTAAATGGTACAGAAAGTATATAATACAAATGTCATCTGATTTTGTCCTGCCAATTTTACAGTAAAACACTCCCTGAAGTTTTTCTCCACTCAAACCTCTGAAGTCCAGAGTATCCCAGAGTATCCCAGAGTTTTCGGCTGGTGCACTTGTTGATGAAGTTCAGATAGGTGACTTCAACAGTGTAAGAGGAGCAGAGCTAAAGAAAGACTGGATTAAATTCTTTGAAGATCATCCTTGGCACCTGGAGTGGTATAGTTTCCAATCTAATGACAGTCATCAATTCTTCAAGGCTACCATTGAGACTTTGAGGCAACGTTTCAACCAAACTGAAGGTACTGATTTGTTTCACTTGTTACTTTTGTAATGTTGATTTGTCCCAAAGGTGCAGTTTCACTATGCTGTGCTGACATCTTACTGCTTTACCACAGTTACTGTTACTTTCTCTCTTTTCAGGTGTTCATATCATGCAGAGGATGAATGGCTGTGAGTGGAATGATGAGACTGGTGAGATTAATGGGTTCAATCTGTACAGTTATGATGGAGAAGACTTTCTAGCATTGGACCTGCAGACACTGACATGGATCACTCCAAAACCACAGGCTGTCCTCACCAAACTGAGATGGGATGCTCAAAAAGATCGATTAAAATTAAACAAAACCTTTTTAGGCCATCTGTGCCCTGAGTTTTTAAAGGAGTATTTGCAGTATGGCAGGAGCTTTCTGCAGACTGCAGGTAGAATTACAGAATCTGATGAAACATAATAGAACAGAAAATTAATATGGATTTCTTGCTTTAAAAGTAAAATGAAATTCAAAAAAAGAATGTGACAACTGCCAGTCTCTCTCCAGTTCTTCCCTCAGTGTCTCTCCTCCAGAAGACTCCCTCCTCTGCCATCAGCTGCCATGCTACAGGTTTTTATCCTGACAGAGCCGTGATGTTCTGGAGGAAAGATGGAGAGGAGATCCATGAAGGTGTGGATCCCGGAGAGATCCTCCCCAACAATGATGGGACCTTCCAGTTGAGTGTTGATTTGAAACTTTCATCAGTCACACCTGAAGACTGGCAGAGGTACGATTGTGTGTTTCAGTTCTCTGGTGTGAACGAGTACATCATCACAAAACTGGACAAAACAGCGATCAGGACCAACTGGGGTAAGACTGGATCCTGCAGGGTTTGAAAACTGCAGTTTGATATTATGAAGTTGTTAACTAAACAGCTTAGTTGTCAAATTTAATTCCTAAATGCCATTCTTATCGATCAATAAAGACAAGTCTTTACAAGTGTTGCATAAGTCTGGCGTAAAAATGGGATCTCATACTGGGTTAAAGTAATGAAGTACCATTTGCATTATGGTGTATCACTACTTTAGAGTGTACAAGACGCGTAACTAATGCTTAAGTAATGCTGTTTTGATGGCTTTGTGTGACATTCAGAGATGTCAGACTCATCAACTATCAGGTCCTTGATTTTCTCTCCACTTATTCTTTAGTAACTGCACACATTTTTTGTTCAGTATTATAAGTGTTGTCATATTTTGTTCAACAGAAAAGCCCACTGACATGGGAACCTTCATCGGTGCTGCAGTGATTGTTCTAGCTTTCACCATCATCACAGCTGTGACATTTTTGACCTACATAAATAAAAAATGTGAGAAATCTAAAGTTTAGTTCAAATTCATGTCAAGTAAAATGATTATAGGGCAGTAGAATGATGAGGTGAGAAGAAAATAATCAAATTTAAAAGGAGATTGACACAAAATAATTGCATAATCAAGAAACAACAAATTAAAAACAAATTACAACACATATGGTTTATTTTAGTTTGTTTCAGCCAAATGTTCTGCATCCTGTAAGTAATGTAGAACATTTATTAGAGATATAATATGCATTATTTAATTGAAAACAAAGTACAGACTTGTTCTTTTTTGTTACACATGATCTGATCACTTGAACAGCACTGATCTCCCTCTCACTTTCATAGCTGGGAAGCAAGGGCCATGTATTCAATAATCACTATAAATTACACCCTTGAAAAGGCTAAATTATGTGTAAACTGTATGCTTTTGATCTTCCAGCTCCTGACGATGGCTCTGAGCAGTCTGAGAGACTAAATCCACAAAGCTGACTGTCCTAAGAAGTTCTTCACTCCGCTCTCTGTATGACTTTCCTCCAGCTGCTGCTGTCACCTCAGTGTTTCAAATACATATGTTAAAAACACCAGTGAATAAATTAGGCACAGGTAATGATCACATTCTGCTGCACTTGTTGTAAATTAGTGCATGGTCAGACATCTGTATGCAGCACCTGTGTGTACATTTCATGCATTTGTGATTTTATTTTGCTTCAGTATGTAGTCATGGTATCGATGCAGTGGTATCACAAGTCTTCTACAAAGCAAAACTAGCTTTATTGATGGATATGTATCTGATGATGACCGTTTGTTAGAACTGAAGTGTTTAATTTTATTGAGAAATTAGAAATGTACAAAGCATGTGGTATTTTCCAAATGGCACCAAAATATCTGAAGGATGAAAACACTCTCATTTGGAAATAAAATTTTGTCATTTTATTATTTCATTATATAGTTCTATAAAAATGACTAGCCCTTATTTTGCTGGATTTGATTTGTGAGGTCACATGATCTTCATCTTTGACCGCCTCTGGGCTATGTCCTTAGATCAAAAACATACAGTTACAACGGAAAAATGGTAAATGGCCTGTATTTATATAGCGCTTTTCTGGTCCCTAAGGACCCTAAAGCGCTTTACATATCCAGTTATTCACCCATTCACACACACTGGTGATGGTAAGCTACATTGTAGCCACAGCCACCCTGGGGCGCACTGACAGAGGCGAGGCTGCCGGACACTGGCGCCACCGGCCCTCTGACCACCAACAGTGAGCAACGGGTGAAGTGTCTTGCCCAAGGACACAACGACCGAGACTGTCAAGCCGGGCTCAAACCGGTAAACTTCCGATTACAAGGCGAACTCCCAACTCTTGAGCCACGATCGCCCCACTAGGAAAAAACAAAACAGAAATAGGAAAAAACAGATTTCCAAAAGCACAAGGGAAGTGTTTCTGGGGAGACAATAACCCGGCGGACCAGTTGCAGGAACCAAAATAGACAGAAGACACTTCAAAGAAGTGGTGGATCTATCGGTTTTGTTAGGAAAGAAAAGATGAGAGGTAAGTTTGTTAGCCTAACTATTAGCCAGAAAAACCGTCATCAGTATTATATGAATCATGATAAAAACACACCTACCATGTTTTGGGTTCCTGCAACTGGTCCGTCGGGTTATTGTCTCCCCAGAAACACTTCCCTTGTGCTTTTGGAAATCTGTTTTTTTTCTATTTCAGTTTTCGTTCTTCCTATTTCTGTTTAGTTTTTTCCCTTTTCCGTTGTCATTTTTCCTATTTTGTGTTTTGTGTGCTTTTGCAGCATTTTTCTTATTGCTGGTGTTTTCTTAAGTTGCAGTCCGTTTGGCCTCTCACAATCAGCTGCAGAGTAACATTTCAGTGAGATAAAGGAACTTGTTTTTAGACAGTGCATATTGGATCTGGAGAATTTTCAGTTGCTCAATTGGCAGATTTTTTCACTTAATACAAGATATTGAAATAAGTAAACAAATCTGCCAGTGAAAATTCTCCAGATTGAAGATGCACTGAATCACATGACCCCCTATGAACAAGGACTTGGCAACAGTTGGTTGAAACATTACAATTAGATTTTGTTCCTATTAATTTTATATATTTATTTGTGTTTCTTTCATTTTAATTCTAAATTTTATTTTGATTAAAAATAGTTCATATACTTTTTTATTTTGGTTTAAGTAAAGAATGCTGCTTCAGTTTTTGTTTTTTCAATTTTTTTCAGCTATAATATTTTCACACTGTAATTTGTAGTTACACCAAACCATTTAAAAACATTACACAATATTTGCGTATTTGTACAATGTGACTTGAGCTGAGCTTTGATGCTCTAATAAAAAATGTTCTCTGATGTTTTTTCTTGTTTTTTTAATCTTCAGAATTTGAACATTTCTATCTATCACTGATTTAAATGGATTCATAGTTTTCTCACTCTGAATGTTGTAAATTGCCTTCTGGCTTTAGCTGGGAGCATACAGATTCCTGATATTGTCAAGGTTCTGGGACTTGGACTAAGCTTTTGAGTTTATTTTGTTTGAGTATTTCTGTGCTATTATGATTTAAGTTTCACTAGTCAGTCCTGAATATTATTCTTGTTATTGCTGCAGAGTTTTCCTGTGATCTCAGTTTAATTTCTTGTTTTTGAGGTTTCCTTTGTGTCGTTGTCCTGTGTCCCTCGCTTTCCCTGGGTCTGTGGGTGTGTGTGTCCTTGTGTCTTGTTTCCCTTTTTCTATTTATTGTTGCCTTCCTTGTGTTTCCATGTTACCCCTGTCTCTCGTGTGTATTTATGTATGTTCTCCACAGCCCGTTTTGTGTCTCTCCTTCTCTCTCCAGCTCTCTCTCTTTCCCTCCATGACTCGTCTCCCTTCGCTCTTTGTGTTTCCTTCCTCTGTCTCCCAGTCAATCCTCTTCTAATGTTCCTGCCTGTGTCTTGCTGTGTGTTTTAGTTTGCGTCTTAGTGTTTTATTTTGACAGTCTCTCGTTTTGTGTTCATTGTGTTTAGTTTTGTTTCCCCTGGTTCGTTATGTCTGTTCGTCCCAGCTTTGTTCCCATGTGTTTCCACTTCCCTCATCACCCCTCTGTGTTTTAAGTGTGTGAGTTTTCCTTTGTTCATTGTCAGGTTGTCTGTTCTTCATGTGTCATGTTCAGGTAATTGTGTTTAACTGGTTTAACTTAGTTTAGTTCTCCCAGTGTAGTCCAGTTTATTTAGTTCTCCCATTGTAGCCCAGTTTATTTAGTTCTCCCATTGTAGTCCAGTTTATTTAGTTCTCCCATTGTAGTCCAGTTTAGTTCTTCCAGTGTAGTCCAGTTAGTTTAGCCTCAGTTCCCTCTTGCCTTTTGATTTGTGTTGCTCACCAGTTTTTGAATAGACAGCTTATCCTCAGTTAAGTTTCATTTCCACGTGTCTACATTTGGGTCCATTATTCAACTTCCATAGACTGTGACAGAGAGTACATAGCACTAAGAGATTTAAACATGTTAATCCAAACCTCTTGTATTAAAGTATTCTGTGAATGCAGCTTTCGTGGTTATTTCAGGTTTTTGGGGTTGTAAACAGGAGACAGATAAGATATGATAACTCTTCATTGTCATTGTACACTCATACATAGTACGATAGTACAATGAAATTGGAAAACTGTCCCACATTGGCACTATGTACAACACAACACAACACAACACAACACAACACAGTAACCTAACTTAGCAATAAAATGAATAATAAGTGTATGTGATCCTTTGCCATTAGAGCTGCTAAATTGTCGAACAGTTCATATCAGAGTAGCTACCTTATGAGTGTTTCATGTGTAGTCTTACATCTTTTGTATTCAAATTCAAATTCAAATTTTATTTGTCACACACACACAACCATAGACAGTATGACATAGGGGTGAAATGCTTGTAGCTGTACAATGCCCGACCATTAAATGACAGAAAAAAGTTTTACAGTATTTACAATTTACAGGTTACTACAAAATTTACAAATTAACTTAGAAATTTACAGTAAAAATGTGCAAATAGCAGAAAGAGATTATAAAGATTATAAATTATAGGAAATGTGTAGTGGTGCGTGTGTTAATGTGATGTGTGTGAGAGTCCAGTCTTATAGTGATGTGATGTGTGTGGGAGAGTCCAGTCCTACACCTGGTTCAGGGCCCGAATAGCCTGGGGGAAGAAGCTCCTCCTCATTCTCTCTGTTTTGGCCTTAAGGGAGCGGAAGCGCTTCCCAGACCTCAACAGTGAGAAGAGTCCATTGTTGGGATGGGAGAGGTCCATCATAATCTTCCTAGCTTTGGACTTGCACCGCTTGGTGTAGATGGACAGCAGGTCAGGGAGCTCTGATTGAATGATGCGTTCGGCCGAGCGCACCACTCTTTGCAGATCTCGTCTGTCCTGCTTGGTGCTGTTCCCAAACCAGGTGCAGATGTTTCCCGTCAGGACGCTCTCGATGGTGTAGGAGTAATGTGTAATGTGTAATGTGTTTTAGTTCTAATTCTTTTTCATTTTGTGAAAAAATTTGCAAGAGTTGAGAAAAACTGCTTTATAAATAAAATATTGGGATATTTCATCTTCTATACTTTAGCTCAGCAAACATATTAAATATGTGGATGTAATAACCAAAAATGTCTATTATGCCCAAATTTGACAAAATTTATGTAAAGCCCCATTGGTCATGACAACTATTAGGCACAATCTGAACATTATTCCACCGATAATTTTCTTTATTAAAACCTGTGTCACAAATAGGTTAACTTGAATGCGAATACAAACAAATAATATCAGAAATTGCATTCAGATAGAAGACATGAAATGAGGCCAAAGATCATATTTAATGTAAAGTGAATTTGAGTGAGATTCAGGATCCATCTGATCTGCTGAGCTGTTGTCATAGAGGTTTGTCAATACCACAAAAAAAAAAAAAATCTAATTTAGTGGAAATGTATACACTGCTCAAAAAATAAAGGGGACATTTAAACAACACTATGTAACTCCAAGTCAGTCACACTTCTGTGAAATCAAACTGCCCACTTAGGAAGCAACACTGATTGACAATCAATCTCACATGCTGTTGTGCAAATGGAATAGAAAAAAGGTGGAAATTATAGGCAAGTATCAAGACTTCCTCAATAACGGAGTGGTTCTGCAGGTGGTGACCACAGACCACTTCTCAGTACCGATGCTTTCTGCCTGATGGTTTGGTCACTTTTGAGTGCTGGTGGTGATTTCACTCTACTGGTAGCATGAGACGGAGTCTACAACCCACACAAGTGGCTCAGGTAGTGCAGCTCATCCAGGATGTCACATCAATGTGAGCTGTGGCGAGAAGGTTTGCTGTGTCTGTCAGTGTAGTGTCCACAGCATGGAGGCGCTATCAGGAGGCAGGCCAGTACATCAGGAGACGTGTAGGCAGTCGTAGGAGGGCAACAACCCAGAAGCAGGACCGCTACCTCTGCCTTTGCGCAAGGAGGAACAGGAGGAGCACTGTCAGAGCCCTGCAAAATGACCTCCAGCAGGCCACAAATGTGCATGTGTCTGCTCAAACGGTCAGAAACAGACTCCATGAGGGTGGCATGAGGGCCCGACGTCCACAGGTGGGGGTTGTGCTTACAGCCCAACACTGTGCAGGATGTTTGTATTAATCTTCTGACCTGGATTTTTAAGCATGCATCAAGACAAATGGAATGAATGTTTCATTTTCTAAATAAATACAATAAGTCGTCACCCCTTCAACTAGAGCAGGTACATTTACCAATTAGATACACTACACAGTAGTATATGGAAGTTAATATATGTTTAAAAAAAGCTGCTGTTACAGGGTGGACATTCTTGTGCTGGTAAACCAGTCAGTGTTTAGATGAGAGAACAGACATCACTGTCACTCATCCTCGGAAGTATCTGGCAGTTTAATGTTCATGTCAACATTCTCCTACGAGAGCAGACTAACGACCTGTTGTTTATCAAATATTAAATTTAAAAGCTTAATGTGATCTAGTTGAGAGGTGATGAGCTCTCAGGGCCATTTTTTTTTTTTTTTGTAAAAACAAAAAACAGGGATTCGGGGGAAATCCAATATCCATTAGCACTTCAATGCAGCTTATATTTGTCGTCCCTTCCAAGCTCAAATAAATCAGGTGATATAATCAGGTGATCTGTGCACTGGCATGGTCTGCAAAAACATCAATATTCATAGACATTTTTATGCACAGGGTTTTTTTTTTCTAAAGTGTCAGGGATCAGATTTGTGAAGCTAAACTTATAAATGTGTGTGTTAATTATCATTATTTGTTCAGGTTTGGGTACACACATTTGTAAGTATTCAAAAGTACACATATCATTGTACATACTTCATAATTTATCACACACCTGCTGTAGAGTCTTATGTCACTTTTACTAAAACCTTAATAATCATATTTGAACTGAATCATACTGAATTAATCTTATTTCTGATTACAGTTTTTTCTGATGGCTTGAGCACATTTTTTGTAACTATTGGCTATTTTTGCAAAACTCTACACACAAATAAGAAAACTCTTCACCCAATCAGCAAAACATTGTAGTTTTCTTGTAAAAGCAAATAACCCTTGCTTAACTCTCCACACCTTTGTACACCTTTTATTTTTGTATCCAACAGTTAACACAAGCCATCACATTAATAAGCACACAATGCACCAACTACACACTGATGGTATGAATAAAAAACACATCTGGCTTTAGCTTTCTCTGTGCACAAGGTAGGCCATGTCAGTTTGAGCTCATACTTTTGTCATAGATCCGTAAGCATAGAGGGATCCAAACTGCAAGTACTGGTGTTTATTCACACACATCAAAACAAACACAAGTGTTTATTTCCAAGTATAGGATTATTTGCAATCGCCATATTGACTATATGGGTTTCTTTGTCTGCAGTGAACATGCTTCCTCTACCCCAGCTTCTGGTCATCTAGCAATTTTGTAAAGTAACAATTTCAGTATTTTTACATCTATGGTATTGTTGTGTTTCTCATTGGCATATGGCAGTGCTACAAATCTTAGTGCAAAGTGACTGTACTAACCGATTCTCATTTCAAAATGTCCTTATGATGCTTGCTACAGTGTAGCAGCTCGAGTTAGGCTGAACCCGTTGGCCAGCTTCCCTCAGGGTCATTCCATGGTTGATTACATGTCCACTATTGTAGCTCTGATGTCATCAGCAATTCTATTTCTTACTCTTCTTACCCTTCCTCTCCCCCCTCCTGGTCCTCCTCTCCCCCCTCCTCGTCCTCCTCTTGCTCCTCCTTGTCCTTGCCATCCTCCTCATCCTACTTCTTCACCTCCACGTCCTCTTCCTTAGCCTCCTCTACTTCTCACTCTTCCTGCTCCCTCCATTGTACTCCACACAGCTTACCTGTATTATAGTGCTTAGGCTGATTGCAAAGTGAACTAATTATCTAAAAAAAGTTTTCACATGTGACAGTGTGCCAGACAGTTGGTAAAATAGTGTAAATAATGGCCTTAAATGTGTATAGTTTTGCTAGGAGTGCGTTGATCATTTGGAAATTAAGTGTAAAGCAGTGAGTTGTGTTTATAGTTCTGCAAAAAGAGTGCTGTGCAGTGGATTGTAGCTACAGGTTTGCAAAGTGTGTGTTACAAAATGGCAAACTGAGTGCAAAGCAGTGTTTGTGCTTTTAGTTTTGCAAACTCAGTGAGTGGTTTTGCTATAAGTATTAATAGTTTTAGAAATTGTGCTATAAGAATCACAGTTAGGGTCTAAGGGTTTAGGGTTTAATTCAGAAAAAACTGTAATGTTTATATATTTTATTTACTTGTTTACTAAAGTTATAAACATTTTGTCCCAAAGTGAAACATTTATTGGTTAGTTAGTGATGAGACCTTTCAGATGAGTGTCAATCTGTGTCCCTCATAATTTGTCTCGTTCCACTACAAGACACTTGCTTTATCCAAAACACAGTCATATTCAAAGTAATCCCAAATTGGACTCTGACGCTTTCTCCCGACTTTTGTTGACATGATGCTACGCGTGGACGGAGCAGCAACACAGACGACCCGACTGAGGTACTTGCCACCTGCTGGCATAATGAGGCACAGCAAGAACATAACCTGGAAAATACACTTCATTCTCACCCTAGACTAACGTATGACACATACACATCAACGAAAACTAAACACATTTTCTCTATAAATTCAGTTAATTTTAGTTAGTTTTGTGAACGGTCATTTCAGTTTTAGTTAGTTTTCCTTTTATTGCAAAGTCTCGTTTTTATTTTTATTTCCGTTAACGAAAATGTTTTTTATTCGTTATTTCGTTAGTTTTCGTTAACGATAATAACCTTAATTACAACATGCGGAATTGCCTGAAATCTTTGGTTTCTATAAGCTGTAAAAACCTGAGATTTTAAAATATATTCATGCATTGTGTTTGTTTGTCTTTCATTGTGATGTCATAGAGCTCTCTCCATGCCCTTTCATGATATATTACTTGACATGGTGTCTTCAAAGTTTTTTTCAAGGTCAACTTTGACCTTGGACACTAACAACGAAGGTCAAGGTCAAATGCTTAGCCAACCTAAATACTCTTGTCCCACAAGGCCTAGTATATTTTTCTGAAGTTTGAACACGATCCATAAAAATTGTGCGTGAAATAAAGTTTTCACTGATTTTCATATTTGGTGTGACCAGACAGACAAAGAGAACCGATTACATGCTCCCTCCCTTTAGGGGAGCATGAAGGAAGTTGTTTCTAAGTACCAAAGATGTAACGCTATATTTAAGTTTATACTTTTATCTAGATTAATCCTGTTAAAATAATTACCAGTATACAAGAACCTGGGGGTCACTGTTGAATTATTGCCATTTACATCAAATTATGCATGAGGTTAGAAAATATTTGCACCCTTTGTTAAGAGACCACAGCAGTTCAACATGGTGAAATCTCTCTTATTAATTCAGTGTGCAGGATGGCACTGAATGTAACTTTATAAAGAATCAGTCATAATTATACAAACAAGATCACGAAAGGTTCTGTGTTGACAACCAAGTGCCAATTGAGTTATATTATGATGATACACTAGAACACATACATGATAATCTATATTTGTGACTTCCAGCCTTTTCAAATGGCGATGACGATTTTCATACACAAATCCATTCTTGAGTGAATTGAATCTAGCAATGTTTGCCAAATCATCATCATTGCTTTTGAAACTCAACAAGATCCAAACTGCACTGGACTTTTACAGAGCTTCCTCTGAGTACTGTGTCCACAGGGTGGGTGGTATTCTGCTGGGCCTCATGAGCTAAGGCCCTATCACTACATGCTAGCAGGGGTGGTTAGTTCTGCAGTTCAACTCCAATTATCAACACATGAAGAAGCTAATGGTGCCGCTCCTTCTATGTCAGACTGCATCTGCAGGTAAGCTCATGATGCACAATTAAATAATATGAAATAATTAAATATTACAATTTCATATTTAAATGACAGAACAGATCTAAAAACAGACCGCAGACATCATCTTAAATACAGTAACTAAGTGAATAAGTAAGTGAATCCATATCAGATGGGTGTGTTAAATGTGCTTTATAGTACCCAAACCATATTTTATGACATATTGACTGGGAGCTCTGTTTAAGAGCTAAGACTCTGGTGCAATGTATTATCTGGGCAGAAACTGGACGTTGTGCTCCGGACCCAAGCCAGCATGAAGTGATTTAGAACAGTGTTTTTGGTTGATTAAAGCTTCTGACTCAAAACTAAATTTTAAAAAAAAGTTTGTGAGACAGTCAACATTTGGTTTATTAAGACAACAAAAAACGTATTAAGGCAGCTGGGATCACATGCTGTAATCACTGATCGTTCAAAAACAATTTGTTAATAATAAATTAAAATGATCAATGATCTTCTTCTCTTAAGGAGTGTGTTGAACTGAAGCCAATACAAAGGCAGGAGAGGCCTTTGAACATTAAGGTGTCTAAACATCCACCCCATCAGAGCTAAACAACCAGAACTAAAAAAATTTAACCACAAATGTTCAGAATTACCAGAAAGATAACAAGACAAACCCGAGTATAAGAACTAAAAGCCTCAATACAAATGAACATAAATGAACTAAGAACAGAGATGACAAAGAAAATCATACAATACGAAAAGATAACCACGGATACTAAACTAAAGGAGAGACTTAACAATATACGAATGCACACAGATAAGGTTGTAATAATGAACAACACAGAAGGAACAACACTTGTTAACTAAGTTTAAAAAGTCACAAGGAACAAAACTCCATAAACTCCAACCAAACCCACCAAATAGAAAACAAGGAAAAAAAATCCAAAATCAAACAAACCATCAAAATCCTGGGTCCAAGATCAAAGTCTGTGACATCTTTGCTTTTAATGTGTTTAACTGCAGGTGTGTATAGCTTCCCAAATGGCGCTAGTCTGGATTTATACGTATATAATAAGACTCTCTTGTGCAATATTAACACAACCTTTTTTAAATCCATAGATCAAAGTAAAATTGTAAAATATTTTACTTACAAGGTGCAATTTCTTTTCTGAAATAAAAAGGAAACATAATTACAGACATGTTCAGTTTTATTAGAGCAACAGCTCAGCCCATTTGAATCTCTCACCTTTCTTCTTTTTGTAAACAACAAATCCAACAGCAGCAACGGTGATGAGAACAGGAACAACAACAACAATGATGGAGAGGAGTTCTGCTCAGAAGAAAAAACAAGACAAAATACAGAGATGAACCCATTACTATGAGATCCATTCATCTTTAAATCACATATTGATAAGGGGAAAAAACAAAGTATCAACTCTATATGAGGCTGTACTGCTGTGAAATTATTATGAGTATGAAAATAAAACAAGGGTGGGAAAGTTTTTCCCCCACACAAAAGCAATTTAGGAACCAAAGTGGTCCTGAAATATTGTAGGATATTATTTATCACTGCTGTCATTTTGGGGATGCATCTACTGTTTGCTTCTCTGGCTGGCTGGCTGGGCCAAAAAGTGAAAAAGAGGGCAGTGTGCTGAAGTCCCTCCTGCCAGTACATAGCCTCTCCTCTGTCAAGACTCCCGCCTTTCCTCTACATGGTGCACCACAGAAACTGGGCATTAGATGTGCAGGTGATCTCTGAGCAGGTTGGACTCCCAGAGGTGAAATGTGCATGGCACACCGGTGTGTGGCCATGCCTTGGCACCCACCAATCCAATCACCAACTATTCAGTTATAATTCACCTCAAGACTATGCAGAAGAACACATTACATATGTCAATGAACAGAAGGTTACAGGGGTGGAGGAGACTGCAGCTATTTAGGAGGTTATCTTGGACAACTTCAAATTAAACCTGCAAATTAAACCTCCTCAACAGCCGTGGCAAACTCGTGGCACTAGTTGCATCAGTGTAGCAATGACTGCTGATTGAGAAGACAGTGGGATTGGCTCTGGACAAACCTCAGCCACTTTAATATACTCAGTGTGCAGGAAGAAAATATGAATGCAACACTTTAAAATTTAACAGGATGAATGTCAACTAAAGAAATTTAGTGTAGGGGGCATTTATGTAAGTGTGCCTTTTTCCTCACCCCATAAAACCCCTAAATTCATTCAGTAACAGTTCTCCAATTGTGAGGCCAAACATAAATCAACATGATTTTTTTTTACTGACTGGAAACATGTGAGGAATTTTGAAATTCTAGGATTACTGTCAGGGTTGCATGGTCTAAACAGTGAATGTGAAATTAAAATAGAATTAATCTTAAGGGCAATGAAAAAAAATGCTTGGGAATTCCCTGAGTTCAAACACGAAGGTGGACAAAACATTCAAACACCACATATAGTAACAGAAAACAAAATGAATTAAATGTGTTTCTCTCACCCATCCTGTTGTTTTCATGCCAATTAGTTCTGATCACTGTTTTATCCAATTTGGTTACAATGTTGTTCTCAACACCAGAGAGATGAAACACACAGTCGTATTTTTTCCAGTCTTCTGGTCTGACTGATGAAACGTTGAGATTAACAGTTATCTGGAAGGTTTCATCATTGTTGGGGAGGATCTCTCTGTGGTCCACACCTTCATGAATCTCTGCTCCATCTTTCCTCCAGAACATCACGGCTCTGTCAGGATAGAAACCTGTAGCGTGGCAGCTGACTGGAGAGGAGGGAGTCTTCTGGAGGAGAGACACTGAAGGAAGAACTGGAGAGAGGAATTGCCTTCAAAATACTATTCACACACTATGCCTTCACAGAGTGGTTCAGGTCAGTTTTGACCTGGCCCGAAATTCCCTCATATCCCTCACAAATTTTGGACAACAGATGTATTATAAATCTATACAAAGCCTAACATTAATACATGGAGAATTAAACTTTAGTGTAAATTAATTTCAGCTGGTTCAGTCCCAACTGATGGTCTATAAAAAGGTGTGTCATCATCAAGGTGTCACACAAGAAACATTTCACGATGGGTAAAAATCAGTGAGCTTTCAAGACCTTTGCTACCTTATTTTTGCAAGATATACTGATGGCATCAGTTACAGAAGAATTTCTAATTTGGCATTACAACATGCTTTTTCTTCAGCAGTAAAGTATATTTAAAATTTTCTGAACAACATTTAGGCAAACCTTAGAAATACTGGGAGAATATATAGATAGTTCAATATATAGTAATACACACCATAATACACACCATGTTTGGGTTTCAAAGGCATTGCATATAATCCCCAAAACACCAGACCAACAATGAAGTTTGGAGGTGGGAACATCATGGTGTGAGGCCCTTTTTAGCATGTTGAACTGGCACACTTCATATAACTGAAGGAAGGATGAATGGAAAAATGTACCAAGACATCCTTGATAAAAAATCTGCTGCCATCTACCAGGATGATGAAGATGAAATTAGGGTGGATGTTTCAGCAAGACAATGATCTCAAACACAGCCAAGGAACCTCTCAACTGTTTTCAGAGAAAGAATATAAAGCTGCTAGAATGGCCCAGCCAATGACCTGACCTGAATCCAACTGAAAACTCTATGGAAAGAACTTAAGCTCAGAGTTCATAGCAGGGGCCCACAGAACCTTCAGGATTTGAAGACTGTGTGGAAGAATCAGGCAAAATCACACCTGAGCAAATTTCAGGCTACAAAAAGTACAAAACAATGAAAATAAAAAAAAACATTTAAGGTATATTTACTGCAGTTAGAGTTACAGTTTTTCTGAATTGCTAAAACACTAAACTTCATTCTCTAAACCAAATTCTTCGTGGCCTAACTTATTTTTCGAATCAAACACTCTTTTGGCCAAACCTTAAACACTGTTCAGGTACTTAGACACAATTTGCAAAACTCATCCACTCTTTTTTTCAAAACCTTAAACACATTATTACTCACTAAACACATTTCACATATGTGTTGCAAAACTGTAAACACTGGCAGCAAAATGTAAACACAACGTCAACACAGCTGTCATCTTTTACACACAGCAACTGAACACGTTTCTAATGATGTGATCAAACCTTTTGAGCAAAACTTTGCAAGAGTTAAAGATCTTCAATATCAGGATGCGCAAGTGTAACCGACATACACTTTCAGCAGCGACTCTTCGAGGACAATTCTATGCCCACAAGCCTACTGTTACTGTAGGCTAGGTTGTTGCAGATGGTACTCTTGCAGTACTGTAGACTATATTGTAATGCACATATATCTGAAGTGCATATACTGTATTTCATAAGTCTGTCTTTCTGTATCACTACTTATCTATTATCTATCACTGTCACGGCAGGGTGCGCCGGTTTGAGGAAAGAGGTAGACCCAGATGCAGACACGGTGGAGACAAAAACGTAGTTTCAAAAATAAAGCGAGCCTTTATTGGCTGATTGCAGAAGAAAAACATGGAACTAGGGAAACTAAGGAGGCTATGAACACTGTGTTAACAGAAGGCTGTGACACTCAGTGAAAAACTATGACAAACTATGAACACTGAGTAAACTAGGAAACACAGAGAAACAATGGAGTAAACCTATGAAAACTGTGGTGAGGTTAACAGATGATCTGACACTGACTGAGTGGAAACACACTGGGCGTTTATCAATATGCGTACTTGTGCGTACTTGCGTTCTTGTGTACTCGTGATACGTCATCAGTTGGAGACCAAGTACTGTTCCAATTCGAAGTACGCATCAAGCCGAGAACGCGAAAAAGTCCCGGATGTGTTCTCGATCCGCCCGTTTTATCGAGCATGCATCGGTGTGGACTTGGGACAGCTATATATCCCAGAATGCATTTCGTCCAAAACCCAACAGCGGACTCCCGGCACATCGTTTATGTGAAACTAATTGTAATAAAAAATGAACAGGTGCTTTACAGCATTATAATTATTACTAACATTTTGATTAGATACCTTGAGTTTGTAAATGATCAGATTACATAATTGGAATACAATTCAATACAATTCATGTATCCAATTCAGGATGAAGCCTATCCCAGCTGATACAGGACAAAGACAGGCTGTCAGTTCGCAGGGCTAACACAATATGCGTGACAGAAAATCTACTTAAATGTTTGATATTTCTAATAATAATCATAATTATGACTATTATTTCAAATATTATTTAAAGGTTTCTTTATAAATACATTTAGAATATAATCCCTAGAATATAAACCTGAGCTGTTTCAATTTCTGACCTCAGTGACCAGGCTGTGTCCTCACTGCAGCTCCCTCTTGGAAGTACGTCTGTTTCTTTTCTTCCCCCAGTGATGACCGCCTCCCCTAATATCACATACTGTACCTGAGGAACAAGACAGGAGAAACACTTGCCTTCATTTAAGAAGTACATTCATACAGAGATAATCCATGGAAACACACTAGTTCACCCTTTGGGAGGAATCAGTTCCTGTGAAACATTTCTGTAAATGAACATCATGTGGAGAATGAATGAAATGAGTTCTTCAGGTGACTCAGCAGTCCCACACTGACAAATGAAACTTCTGTGGAAGAAGAAGCTGGATTTTTTGATTTCCAATCCAGTTAAACTATTAAGGATTAAGCAACAGTGCTCATCTTTGCTCTTCTGAAATCTGTGTTAAACAACAACAAACATAAATTAGTAACAAGAATACAGCTGAGTAGAGGCTTTACACACCACCAGCAGCCATAATGCTAAATTTTAATCTTCAAATGTTTCTGAGCCGTCTTCAACCTACTTTTAACACAGAAAAGTCCCACAGTCAATGCAGCCTGACTCAATCTGATTCCAGATGTTCAGCACAAACAGAGACACAGAGGGACTGTTTAAAGTTTGCTGTTAACCTGAGTCACTGATCATTTACAGTATTACAGAGTCTGGCAGTCTTTGCATGATGTCCACGTCACTGTAGGTTTCTAGCTGACTCTCAGGTGTGACAGGTGTGCCAGCAGGAAAGAGTAATAATAACCTGCATCCTGAGGTTTGTCATGCAGGATTAAAGGAGCCAGGCTTTGTTCACACAGCTAGGATTGTATTTTACACTGACCCTGTATGGGCTCAAAATGTGGTCATAAATATTTTGTACTTATAAATCAGGATTTGTATGTGTGAAAAGAATTTGTGTGTGTGTAAAAAAGATTTGTGTGGACTTATCCAAAAAAACACCTGCAAGTTACAAGTACGAATTTTGACCCTATTTTTCTTCCTTTCATCTGATTGGTCAATGTCATGTCAATCACAAATGTAACAATCCAATCAGAGAACAGATGGGTTTGGCTGTCGGAGGGGCGAAGAACCACTAAAACAAAACAAAAATGAAGTCTATAATTTTCTAAATATGACTGTACACATTTTAAAACTGATGGTGTTGTCTGCATAGCTGTCACTTGCTGAGGTTTATTTGCTGAGGTATGTTGTCTGTGGTGGAAAAAGAAAAGGAAGAGATGAAAATCTAAGTTTTGCAACATAATTATTAATTGCAGTTCAATAGGGAGAAAACACTGAGAAAGAACAGAGTATGACTTAAGGAGAAAAAAGAATTTGAGGAATAAGCAATTACTCAATTAGACTCTAATGAAAAAAAAAACATAGAAGAACAGATTCCCTACAATGATAGAAAGCAGAACAGGATCCCCTGGAGTTTACATACTGGTGGCAGAGCTGATGAAGAAGGGGGAGGATTTCATAAGGCTCTCTAAGTGACAATGATGAAGAAGAGATGTGGAGGATCACATGAGATGAGAGTCTGAAAGGTGAAATGATGATAGAAGAAAACTTAGATTGAAACTACACAGAAGTTTCCAATGTATGATTTAGGAAGTTGTGTTAAATTAAGTACATTTCTTTTCTGATGCCACCTTATAGTTTAACATATTATAATGTTAAACTATAAGCCGAATTAGGGAAAATGAAAGAAGGTGTGAGTATTCTATTGTGTATTTTCCTTAAAGGAAATCACCTGCAGGAAGGCCTGTAGTTTTGTCTAGGGATGGGTATTGATAAGATTTTCACGATTCCATTTTCGATTCTGTTTAACGATTCGATTCTTTATCGATTCTCTTATAGATTCTCATTTTTTTAAATTAAATTAAAAACACAACATTCATTTAAGGTTATCGCGTGTTTTGTGAGCAAATGCTTTTTCATACTCGTAGTGTTTCCTCCCTTACATGAAATATCTACTTTGCAAGTTGCCCTGTTGTCATCCGTTCTCGTAAAGTATGACCAAACTTTTGAGCGTTTGAGCCGCAATGTTTCCTGCCAGGTAAATGACGCTCCGCAACGTGCTACATCAGTTTCCATCCAAAAAATGAAAAACTCTAACAGCATCTCTTTTGTTTTTCTTTCTGTTTTTTCTTTTGTACCTGCAGAGGGTCAGGCAAGTTTTAAATCATAGAGTGAGCTGTAAGACAGTCTTTGGGACCGTAGATTGTCTTAATGTGCTGCCCTGAGGTTTACTATTCTCTGTAAACTGAATAAGCAGGTGTTTCGCAAGTTGTCTTGATAGCTATATTTCCATCCTTTACACCAGGGCTGTCAAACATTACATGGTGGGACACATACGGCACACTTTGATCTTAAGCAGGCCAGGCTCGTAAAACTTCCCTTTCTGTCAGTGTAAAGAAGTTACATATTTAAATGGTTTTCTGCATGATAAAGAAAAAAGCTGCTGTAACAAAGAAAGAAATCTGTCAGTAAAACTCTCTGTACCTAAATTGTAGAAATAAAGGTGTAAAATTACAAAAAATAAAAATAAAATTTTGCATTGAATTTTTCAAACTGGGTACTTTTTTGTATTGTTGTTGTTTGCTTTTTAACTCTATTCGTAAAAAAAATGGAATTTCAATAGTAGAAAGTAAAAAAAACCAAGCTTTTCTGTTTTGTCTTGAGTTCAATTCCACCATCAGGCCGAGGTCTTTCTATGTGGAGTTTGCGTGGGTTCTCTCCGGGTACTCCGGCTTCCTCCCACAGTCCAAAGACATGCAGCTTGTGGGGATAGGTTAATTGATTAATCCAAATTGCCCATAGGTGTGAATGTGATTGCGAATGGTTGTCTGTCCCTGTGTGTTGGCCCTGCGACAGACTGGCGACCTGTACAGGGGTGTGCCCTGCCTCTTGCTCTATGACAGCTGGGATAGGCTCCAGCATCCCCCCCCCCCTGCGCGACCCTGAAAAGGATAAGCGGAGGCAAATGGATGAATAATAATAATAGTATTATTAATATTGATGATGTAAATCATGAATTAAGAATTTACAAACTGGCTGGAAAAAAATAAATTATCACTAAATCTTAGCAAAACAAAATCAGGTGTCACTGATGTTTATTTATAGACACAATGTTAGGTTAAGTGCCAAATTACAATATTTGTCTTAAAGCACTTATCTATTATAAGCTAAAGATGCTAAAATCAATGAAAGACTAGATGTTTTCCCCAAAGATCAAATAGGTTGCTTGCAAAACATGAAGCTGGCCTGAACTCAATGGGAAGTTCAAGTCAGCTTGGGAAAATACAAATTAGAATAAGCAATACTGCTCTTAAGCAGGGAGGAAATAATAGTCACACATAAAATACAGTTATGATCTTGTAACATAATGATGATAATAATGGCTCATAAAATCATGAGCTGCACATTATTTCCTGACTTTACCAAAACCTTCATAAGATAACTAACATTTTGCCATTTCTTTAGGTTTGACCTTGTGGGATGATCGCACTCTACAAGAGCACACAGTTGAGAGACCTCAAAGAAGCAGCACGTTTGAAACTTCTGCTTGCGACTCCATTGAATCCAGATGTTCCTTGTTGGGTTTAGAACCTTCTTTGAAGGCCAGTTTTCTTAGTGGATGTGTAGAAGTTGGAGGATCTGGCAAATATCTGACAGATAAAAAGACATTCAAGAATCAGAGCAGAGTGACTATTCAGTACCAAGCTACCACCAGCCTCAAAAAATTATCAGCATCTATAATTGGCACCATAAATGAACCGCAGAGACAAATTATAGAAAGTATCTCAGCTACACATATAGTCACTGGTATCCTTTATGGGGCCAATGCCTTGTTTGCATTTGATAGTGAGAAGTTAGACAGTAGCCAAGTTAAGGATATCCAGGGAAGCATGGATGCTTTAATAAAGAAGATCCATGTTGATGGGAAACTTAAAATCGAGCTGACTAAAGAAGAAAAAGACCTGAGCAAGAAATTCTCCTGTAAATTCTTTGGAGACTTCATTCTGGACAGCAACCCTACAACATTTGAAGAAGCAATGAAGACCATTGCAGAACTGCCAAAGATCCTGAAGGAAAAGGGTGAAAATGCTGTTCCTATAAAAGTCTGGCTGACGCCACTGAAGACATTAGGATATGGAGGCGCAGAGCTGGTGAAAGACATCAGCGTTGACTCACTAAGGAAGATTGAAGATACTCTGGAAGCTCTAAAGGAGATGAAAGAGAGATGCAATGAGTCTCTGGATGAGGTGGTGGTGAAGCATTTCCCACAAATTAAAAAGTACCTACAAAACTTTCAGAAGTTGTGTAGTGATAAAATATCTGACTTCCAACGAACTCTGAAAAGAGTGCTTCCCTCCGTTCGTGAAGGTAGAGTTGATGAGAGCTCACTGAATGACGTTTTTGATGACCTAGACAAGTCACCATTCGGTCTTGGAAATCTTAGCAAGTGCCTTGACTATAGAGAGAGAGAAATCAACATCATCAGGTCCTTTATAGGGATGATGGAGGGAATAAAGATTGTTCAAAATAAGTCAGAATTAGATAGAGCAGTACTTGCCACAGGTGTAAATCATGCATTTTGCTTTGTTTTCACTGGTTTGAAAAATGCTGACCTCAACCTTGATGCAATGGCCAGTGAAGACCCATGGTATTATTTAGACGATACCTTGGATCATATGAAAGAAGTAGCAGCCATTTTCTTGGATCTTTACAGAGCATACAAGAACAGCACCCAGCTCTGTTTCCTTGTAGCAGCTATACAACACCAGAATTACAAAGGAGCCACCATTTATCAGTACAAGGATGGCAGAATGATTACTGATCATTTTTCAAAGCCCAAGATTCGGGATCCCAGAACTATAAAAAAGCGAAGTCATTTTCTTTGGAGTAAGTATTTGCTTTCTAGATTGCTAGTTTTCAAAATCATCAAATATCTAAAGGCATTGTTTTAATTATCAACAGAAACCAAATATAGTGTTTTTTTTTTTTTTTTTTTTTTAAATGTTAGAAGTTACTTGACTGAAGTGGATGATTATGTAGATGACTCCTGAAAATTGTGTTTGTTTTTTTTTTGTGTTTTTCCCTTTCATTCAGATTACTGTCATCTCACTCTGGACCCAGACACTGCAAATAACTACCTCACTCTATCTGAAGACAACAAGAAGGCAACATGTGGGAAGTGGCAAACCTATCCAGATCACCCAGAGAGATTCGATAGACATACACAGGTTCTGTGCAAGCAACCGCTGACTGGTCGCCACTATTGGGAAGTAGAGTGGAGTGCTGGTTATATGCCGAGTGATGTTCGCATAGCTGTTGCATACAAAGAAATCGGAAGGAAGGGAAGAATGGATGATTTAGAGCTTGGATGTAACAAGATATCCTGGTATTTTGGTGTGGATAAAAGTGAATCCTTTGTTCCTTTGAGAGACGCACTTTACAAAATTGTGTCTAAAATGAAATCCTTCATGCCTTTTGTAGACATATTTTATAAAACGCTTGTAGCATACCATGACAATAAGGTCATGATGGTCTTTTCTCTTACTAGATTACGCAGAGTTGGTGTGTATCTGGATTGGCCTGCAGGCACTTTGTCCTTCTACGATGCTTCCTCTAATAGTGACAAACTTGTTCATCTGTACACCTTTCAAACCAAATTCTCAGAGTCTGTTTACCCAGGGTTTTACATCTATTACCCATCCAATTATGTTTTCCTGTGTCCAGCTAGTCAGATGATGGAAAACATTTTGCATACACCTGTTTACTGACAAAGAAGTAAAGCGCTCTGTAACAAAGAACTTGTAGAGGAAAGTCTCACCTTTGCTTTGTTGCTTCAGTGGTGAGGGAGGAGTGCTGATTGAGCATTGCTGATTGAGCATTGCTCGGACTTCCACCTCCAGCCATTGGCCAACTCTAGGGTGACCGAGCAATAGGTGTGACGGACTTCTGTGCAATGCAAAAACGAGATATGATGATAAGTGCTTTGATACAGCTTCTTTGTCCATGCTTTGCCGTCTCCTCACTGCTTGCTACACACCAAGGAGTGCCTATGCTCCACAAAAACAGCAACATGCTTTCTGTATGACACACGGTGATGACCTAGATTTAATTGGTCTGATATTTTGTGCCATATTTGTAAATACTTGGTTGAGGAGAAATGTAATCTAAATTTTTGACTGTTTCCTGTCTTTGTTATCCTGACCTGGTTGAATAAAAGGCTTTGTAAATAAAACCTTTAAAAAAACCTGTCTGTGGATTTATTCATTCTATAACACCTACAGATTAGTATTGCTGTGTAATATCACAACATCCTAAGCACAGCTATTGCATCATTCAAACCAACAACCATTGCCCTTAGTATTTGCAAGTATTTCTGCTATAGGTATTGTAAGTACCGCTGCCCCTGAGTCTAAGAGTCAGCAACCTTGAACACCCAAAGAGCCATTTAGACCTGGTTTCCACAGAAAAGAAAACACTGGGAGCTGCAAATACTTTTTTTGACATCTAAAATGAAGATAACACTCTATATTGTTTTATTTATTTATTTTTTGCCGTTATGCTTTTATAAACAACTATAGTATGTTGCTTATGAAATCCATGATTTACTACAGAGAAAATTACATTGTATTTATGTTATAAATACAATTTGAATTCTTAAAAAATTATATCAAAAAAGAGACTCCCAGTTGAAGGTCTCTAACGAATTAAAAAGTTGAACTTGAATTATCCTTGTGATGGCCCGCTTGAAGCTGACGCTCCGGTGCGTGTGTCAAAAAAATCATCACACTGGGCGTTTATCAATATGCGTACTTGTGCGTACTTGCGTTCTCGTGTACTCGTGATACGTCATCAGTCGGAGACCAAGTACTGTTCCAATTCGAAGTAGGATGTAAGTCCCAAAAAACTGAATTTTGGAACTGAAATTGAATGGTGAGAAGTGAAACTGAAATTATTCGAGAGCTGAATTTTTAAAGGATAAAATGCAGTTTCAAAGCAAATCAATTCATTTTCAAAATATAAAATTCAATTTCAATTTAGTGATGATCATTTTCAAACCATAAATTCAATTTCAAATTAGACTAATTCAAATTCAGTTTTCAAAAGCTTTTATTCAAGTTACAATTCAGATTCAATCCGAGCAATTCAAATTCAAATTTAACTTATTCATATTCAGTTTCTGATGGCACAGATTTCTGCCCATAGGTTCATAAGCATTTTCCCTTTCCAGTTCCCAATCAATTCTACCCCCAGGTCGAAAATATGTATAGGAAAATTTCCCTAATGTAATATTATTTATAAAATACCCGTCTAGCGATTAACTGCATAAGTACATGGAGGCGGGACCTCACAGCAGAAGCATACTCCATAATGTGTTGTACATTATTATATGTATATTCTATGTAAAGTGGTATTTTTCAATTATTGTATTTACCAACATCAAGAAATCACAAGCAAAGAAAGACCACTTCATGGTGCATATTTAAACAAGGAATGTTTACTGATCAAAATTATTTATTAAAGAAATAAACAACGTTTTTGTCACCCCAAAGAATACACGTTTAAAGCAACACAATATCAGACAGAATTCCACTCTGTAGAGTGAGCAATCATTATGAAGCAGTTGGTTTTATTTTGTGGATTCAAGCTGCTCTTCATATTTTTGGCCACCAGATGTCACCAGAGAGAACTGTGTTGAAAAGCTTCGAGTAATGAACCGTTTTTCAATACAAGCTTCAATGCTTCAGAAAGCTTCATTTGGCCATCACTAAAGATTAGTTATGGAAAAATTTCCAGATTTTGATCTTTAGTGATTTAAATGTTTAAAAATCACAGCTATCAGCAGCACTTGAAGGTTTTCGCCCCTGCAGCTGAAATGTGTCCACTATGTCTGTCTGGGATGAAAGTTATCCAGATTCTAATGACAAATAATTAAACTTTTGTGTCTAGATGTGCTTAGGGCCAAACACAATCACTCCAGATTTTTTTTTTTTTTTATCAGATAGAGACTGAGCTGAAAGCTTCAAATTGCTCTTTATATCCAAACATGAAGCCAAAGAAACTATATCAACACAAGCAGACGGTGTTTTTGCAGCTGTTCCTGACTGACCTGCTCCATGACACCAACTTATTTTTAAGCATTTAGCTTCATTTTTTTCCTCTCCCTTTCTTCTCCACCTTTATTCTGACTGTCCATTAAACTACCCCACTTTAACCTTAAGTGAAGAAAAGCAGTAAAACAGCGAGCTTTGCAGAGATAGAAAGAGGCGGGATGCACATATTGCATCTATGAGGGTCTTTGTGGAGAAATCTTACCACCACTGATGCTGTGGTAAGAGCAGACAGCCACAATAATAACAGAAATTCTGTTTGAATTTACTCACAGGCTATTGGCTATAAGTTGCTAATGTTACTCAGTCATACACAAATTAACCACCTCCTATTACCAGTTTTTAATTCATGTTTTATATAAATGAAAACATTTACATAAATATGTGTTACGTTCTTTGTCTAGGCATGTATGAACGCAACAAGAAGTTGGCCCACTCACACACCACCCAAGTAAGTACACAAACAACAATATCTTCTAAAAGTGCTAAGCGGCCATTTATTTGCTTCAGCAGTGAGCAATGCCAAAAATAACAAACAAAACTCCCTACTGGTCCCTGTGCTTTCCTACACAAAATAAAAACCAACCAAAAGACAATCCACTTACCTAACTTTCTACATGAAAAACAGGAGAAAACTTAATCAACAAAAATGGCTTCTCACGCCTACTAGGCTGCTGCAGTGAAGAATATGTACAAGGTGAACAAAATACACAATTGCTACTTGACAAGACTATTTACAAAACTAAGATACTAACACCAGACACACGAGTGGAACATGGTGGATACACAGACAGACCCACCACCACAAAGACAGAAGACGCGACTTAAATACACACAGAGAAACACGGGGAGATTACACACAGGTGGGGAACACAGCTGGGAATAATCAACAAGACGAGACAGAGGTAAAACTGAACACACTCACATGAGACGCAGACCTTCACAATAAAACAGGAAACGAGAACACTACACCAAGACGCAGACCTGACACTGAGAGACAGAATGACACATGGACCCTGAACTAAACTAAACGTGAGATACAACCGAGAACAAAATCCTTAAACATGACATAAAACAAAACACTGACAACATTAAATCATAACATATGTAACTGTATATACGTAAATTCAAGCCATGTAGAGTTTTTATATATCAATACTTCAGCGTGCACAAGAAGAATAACTAATGTATTAATTGAGTATTAATAGTTGTGTGGTTAATGGTTATGTGTGATTGTAATGACAGATATCACATGCATCAACTACCAGGTGCTTTCTCATTTGTTCCTCTCATTCTTTGTTAAAGAGAGAAGCATGCTGACATCAGAGCTGCACTCATGATTCTAACTATCAACCTGGAAATGATCATGTCTCCTGTCTCTAATATCTGCATTTACATATCTGGACAGAGTTTGTTTATGTGGAACAGTGTAAAACAAATGCTGGCATTTAACATGCAAATCACAAAATCACACACATTCTTTTTGAGTGCAGTTGTTTTTACTACTTAAAAACATTAAGCTTCTCAGAAAGCTAAAGCTTGTTTTTATGGTGTCATGTGACCTATAACTGACAGAGCTGTTACACTCTTGTCTGGTAATGGTCACCGGGTTTTTTTCTTTTTCTTATTAACCTAGCTGACTTTTGCAACTCAACTGAAGCAGCAGAAGTAGCATTCATTAAAAATAAATCTCTCTAAAACCAGAGTTTCAGCTCTGTCTTGTTTGTTCTATGCTTTCCCATGGCATCCTGTGTGCATGCCATGGGAAAAACAGGGAGACTGTAGGAGGCACACAGTCTGTTTAATATTTAATTTTTTTCTGACTCAGACAACTTTGGCCCAGCCTAACAGAAAATAGAACTTGAACAAGTCACGTTACACTCTCAGTTGTTTTTTGTCTGTTGTTTTTCTTGTGTTAGTGAACGTGAAAATGGAAAAAAAAGATGAAGTGTGTGCTCATATTACTCCTCTGCTGCCATGCTGTATCTCTGGGTAAGATCATATTTCAAGTTTTTCTTTATACAATATTTCTCTTAACATTTAGCAAATCGAGTTGCAAGAGACTTTTAGTGTTACTATGAGCTGTCACCATTTTATTTCTTTTTTGTTTGAGAGTGTCAACAACTGACATGGACGGCTAAACCACCTAACTGGTAAAATGCACAGGGAGATATTTAAGCATATATAAAAGAGGGATTTTAGATCAGCAGCAGTGGCTATACTGGCTTTTACAGATGTTTTGTCAAAGAATCCTCTCTTGTGACATTCTGGTGTTTTTAACAGCACTGTAGCTAACAGGAACGCACGACAGAGTGTTTTTAAATCAGTACAGAACATTATACCCACACAGCTGGCTCCTCTAACTGACATATACAGAACTGAACTTTCAATAGGAGCTGTAAAAATTAAGTATTGAGGATACTTTGATTTATTTACACTTCATAAGGATAAACTTATTCTACCAGCAAATTACTTGATCTTGTATCTTCTACTTTTTCTTTTTATCTGACACTGACAGGAGTTTCATTATGACAGCAGCTGCATGTTAGTGCAATAACAATAAAAGCATTCTGTTCTTTTCCTAATGGTCCTGGGTCAGTTGACCCAGTGTTTTGTGTTTATGATCTTATGTTATACTTTATTCTGATTTTGTATTCTGGGCAAGAGTTAGGGTTTTGATTCTCCGTGTGCTGTCTAGTGTTTCTGGTTCTAGGTTCATGCTTTCTGGTTTGCTTCTTCCAGGTCTAGTCTAATTAGGTTCAGCTGTGTCTTCCTCCTGTGTACCATTTCCTCGTTACCTTGTGTGTGTATACTTAGGCTGTGTCCCAATTCAGGGTCTGCATGCTTGAAGTACGCGCACTACACGTACTACGTACGGTGCATACTATAAGTACGAGAAGTGCGGAAGTGAGAAGCTTGTGAAATGGGACGGTCTAGCCTTCGTCGTGCTGCTCAGATTGCCTAGCAACCATGATACTAACCGCGAGAAACGTTACACACAGCATTGTTTGACAGAAATGAAGGAGAAAGAATGTTTTGTTGGTCATTCATTTTTGTCATGACATCACTTTGATCAGTTGAGTATCTGAGGCTGAGACCACAGGACTGTAAAACATGATTGTTGGGCTTCATTTCTGTACTGAACAGTCATTTTAAGATTAGTTAGTAAATAACAATTAACTAATGTTGTTCATGAGACTAAAATCATCTCACTGTGGTAATGTTAATATAATATGGCCAATATTATAGTATTGTCAGATTATTATGATATATATATATATATATATATATATATATATATACATATATATATTACAGCAGTGAGCTTGAACTCTGGGTCAAAGATTCAAGTTGCAGTTATTTATATTTCCAATCACCTTAAATCTTCACTCAAAGACAAGTATCTCTGACAGTGTATATATAGATGTATTATATATAAGAGACAAATATTGTTCTTTCAATATGTTGGCATTATTACATTTGGCTCAATGATTACATATATGTGTAAAAAGAAAATGTACGAGCTGTGATAACTGTTTCTGATAGAATGAAGATCAGACTGATATATTAAATATTCCTTTATTGGGTGAGAAAATCAGACCATGTCATAACTGCTTTAAGTCATACAGAATAGATATCAGAGCCTTAAACAGGCTGACTTCTGCTAAATGGGTCAAACTGGGCAGAAAGTATACAAACACATAACATCCTTATAGAATATGATGTAACACTATAGATCAACTTACCTCAGAATATATAAAGCATATAAACAATTACAGCAATATGATCCAACAAACACAGCAGTACTACTAATCCAAAATACTCAAAGCTTCATAGAACTGAAACAAACATTTATTTTTAGCTCCATTCTGCTGCTGATACATACTTAAGATTTCTGAATATTAAACTTGTTGCTGCCTTTCATAGTGTGTAACTTGAAGGCTCTGAGTACTTTCTCCCACACTGAAAACACTGGGATGATGACATTATTTGAACATTACCTAATAAGACTGATTCAGGACAGACAATTAGTTATGTTAAACTTTCCTAGCAGTCGTTCACAAACAGGGAACAGTCTGTCTATTCTCTCCATCTGTCAGCTGCTGCTGGCTCTTCCTCCTCCTCTTCCTCACACACTGCTGAGTTTGTCCTGGTGGATCATCAGGGGTGCAAAGCCTCACAGATGATGTGCAGCAGTGGGTCCCTCAGTCTGTCCTCACTCTGGACACTTGCAGTTGTCACACATGGGAATCAAATGTGTGATAAGCTGCAGGATTCAAACACAAGTGTAACTTATAAATACATGTTCATACTTTTATTCCACAATCAGAGAGAAAGAAACAGAGAGAGAGTGCAGGACAGACAGACAGGTGACAGTCTCAGTTTTATACACTGCTACAAAACACATGTTAAAGTCCGTTTGGCTTTAACGTGCGTACTTCATGCGTGCAGACCCTGAATTGGGACACAGCCTTAGTGTGTGGTTGCCTTTGCTCATTGTCGGTCCATCTGTGTTACTTGGTGTTTCTCCGTGTCATCCCTGCTCATCATGCCCTGTGTTCCTCCACATGTGTTTCTCCCTGCGTGATATTCAGTGAGTATGGTTTCGGGTTTTGTTTGTTAGATTTTTCCCAGTTTAGGTTTTCTTAGTTCTGTCCCTGCTTTTGTTTGTGTTTTTACCTCTCGGAATAAAAGCTCACAGACATCACAGCCTGTGTCTGCATCTTTACTCACAATCACCACATGACTGCTGCCACAGCCGTGACACTTAAGGTCACTGATGGTGAAAGGAAGATGTGTGCAGTGGCGGTCCTAGCCTGTTTGGCGCCCTGGGCGAACACTCCCTCTGCCCCCCCACACACACACACAAGAATCACAAGAATCCCCCGCCGCCCCGCCCTCTCCTCCCTGTGCCGCAAGCAGCAGGCGCACCTCGCAAACGGAGGGCGACCTTACTCCCAGCAAATGGGCGATAGAAAACCGATCGGTGCCTATGCCATCCCCAATATGCGCTGGCATGGTGTCGGGGCAGCATGAGTACGAGCAATTTTTTTATTTTTTTTGCCGATGCCCGTGATGCCGCCCCAAACCACAATGCCGCCCCGGGCAACCGCCCGTGTCACCCGTATCTAAAACCGCTACTGGATGTGTGCACCCCTGAAATGTCACAGTCAGTCTATGTAGGAGACATATTAATATTATATGTGAATGTACTTTTGGTATAGATGTGGATTTTAGAATGTGGTATGATTTTCTTTGTACTGCAATGTATGGTTGGAGTAGTAGGAATAAAGAGTTACAGAAGAGTTATTAGCAGAAATTTAAGTTTGGCTACAAGTATTTCATCATTGAATAGATTCTAAGTGTATTTTTACCCTAAAACTTTTAAAGACAATGCTAAATCTAAAACAATTTCTAGTTCATATTTAACCCTCTTAAATTATACAAAAAGTATATAATAGGAATGCCTCCTAATTCAAAGTCTTCCTAATTTTACAGTAAAACACTCCCTGAAGTATTTCTTCACTGAAACCCCAGGAGCTCAGAGCATCCCAGAGTATGTGGTTGTTGCATTTGTTGATGAAGTTCCTATAGGTGACTTCAACAGTGTAAGAGGAGCAAAACCAAAGAAAGACTGGATTAAATTCTTTGAGGATCATCCTCAGCACCTGGAGTGGTATAGATTAAAATCTGTGGATAGACATCACTTCTTGAAGGCTACCATTGAGACTTTGAGGCAACGTTTAAACCAAACTGAAGGTACTGATTTGTTTCACTTGTTACTGCTGAAATATTATAATGGTTTGTCTTAAATTGTTTTATTTTTTATATTTTGAAAAAAGCATTTATATTTCCATTTGTATTAATAATTTTTGATAAATATGTAGTTTCAGATATAAGGTGTGCTGACATGTTACTGGTTTAATCACTGGTACTGTTACTGTCTCTCTTTACAGGTGTTCATATTTTGCAAAAGTTGGATGGCTGTGAATGGGATGATGAGACTGGAGAGATTAATGGGTTCAATCAGTACGGTTATGATGGAGAAGACTTTCTAGCACTTGATCTGCAGACACTGACATGGATCGCTGCAAAACCACAGGCTGTCATCACCAAAATAAAATGGGATGCTCAAAAAGGTCGAGTAGAAGAAAATAAAAACTTTTTTGTTGATCAGTGCCCTGAGTTTTTAAAGGAGTATTTGCGATATGGGAGGAGATTTCTGCAGACAACAGGTAGAATTATATAATCTAATAAAACATAATAAAATAGAAAATTCGTGTGTTTCTTGCTTTGAAGGTAAAATGAAAGAAAATAAATAATGTAACAACTGCCAATCTCTCTGCAGTCCTTCCTTCAGTGTCTCTCCTCCAGAAGACTCCCTCCTCTCCAGTCAGCTGCCACGCTACAGGTTTCTATCCTGACAGAGCCGTGATGTTCTGGAGGAAAGATGGAGAGGAGCTTCATGAAGGTGTGGATCCTGGAGAGATCCTCCCCAACAATGATGATACCTTCCAGTTGAGTGTTGATCTGAATGTTTCATCAGTCACACCTGAAGACTGGCAGAGGTACGACTGTGTGTTTCAGCTCTCTGCTGTGAAAGAACACATCGTAACCAAACTGGACAAAACAATGATCAGGACCAACTGGGGTAAGACTGGATCCAGCAGGGTTTATAAAACTGCAGCTTGATGTTATGAAGCTGTTAACTAAACATTTATTTTTTAGTTAACTAACCATAACCCTTAAGTACCATATGCAAGATGATGCATCACAAGAAGATTACTAAAACTAATATTTGAGTAATCTGTATTGACTAAGTAGTAATGGTTTTGTGTCATTTATTGTTTCATTCATATCAGGTCGTTCCTCACACATTCCTTGGTATCGGCACAGTTTTCTGTTTAATAATATAAAATGCTGCCATGTGTTGTTCAGCAGAAAAGCCAGCTGACACTGTGACCTTCATCAGTGCTGCAGTGGTTGTTCTAACTGTCACCATCATCACAGCTGTGGCATTTGTAACTTACAAAAAGAAGAAAGGTGAGAAATCTGAATGTGGGAAATATTGAGTTTAGTTTTTGAATTCATCTCCGACGTTTTACTGCCAGATCAGTTTGGATACAAACATACAAGTTCTAAAGTAATTGCATAAGGCTCACAGCCACAGTGAGATGATTACAGGCCATAAAAAGGGTGGTGTGAGAAGAAAATAATAAAGAAAAAAAAAAAAGAAATGGACACAAAATAATTGTGCAATCAAGAAAAAAAAGACAACTGATATGATTTATTCTTATTTGTTTCAGCTAAATGTTCTACATCCTAAAATCTGCTTTTATTAGTTTGTAATTTGTCAGAGGTGGAGTCTGATTAGAAATATAATAATCAGGATTTACATGAAAATAAATTATAGATTCATTCAGTTTCATGATACATATTCTGCTCACTTGAATGCCACTGATCTCTGGGAAGCAGGGTCATGCATTCAAACAGAAACCAACAATCACTACAAATCATTTCCTTGAAAAGGATAAAATATTTGTAAACTGTATTTTTTATCTTCCAGCTCCTGACGATGGCTCTGAGCAGTCTGAGAGACTAAATCCACAAAGTTGACTGTCCTGCAAAGAGTTCTTCACTCCACTCTCTGTGTGACTTTCCTCCAGCTGCTGAAGTTTATTCCATAGTTCAAAGAAATATGCTAAAAACACCTATGAATAAATAAAGCACAGGTAATGATCACTGTGAACAGGCTGCGGCACTTACTGTAAATTAATGAATGGTCATATATTTGTATCTAGCTGCTATGTGTACGTGTTTCATGTATTTGTGATTTTATTCTGTTTCAGTACGTAATCACCGTATCAATGCAGTGGTATCACAAGTCTTCTACAAAGCAAAAGTAAATGTTTCAACTTTATTGATAGTTATGCATCTGACAATGACAGGTCACATGACCCTGATCTTTGACCACCTTTGGCTACATCCTAATTCAAACAAGGAAAACTGTTGTTTTGATCTCACTATAACTTCCTTACTGTGTTTTTTCTCATGTATTTAAACAAACAAACAAACTGATTAAATAATTTGATGTTAGAACATTACTGATATCATGTAGAAAATATTTTTGTTTAAGCTCAGAAGGAAAAGTTTTATATGAGTAATCGTATAAAATTACAACTGCTATATGACATGATAACATTCTTTCTATCAGACAAACTGTCTGAAGCTGCAAGTAAAAGCAGCTTGACACTGTTCGGATTAGTGATAAAAGAAAACATGCAAAATATATCACTGATATAAGAGTTTGTTTCTACCGTTTCTGGACTTCTGCCACAGCAGTTCTCAGTTCTAACCACAAATAAATAATACTTGGAAAAAAATCTATAGTATTATATATCTGAACAGAGGTTTGAAGTAGAATCCATATTTAATTAAAAAAAAAAAACACATTTTAGCATTTAACTGTAGGAGTCGTGGTGGAACTAATCTACTCACTATAATCGCAATTTTACCTGTTAAACAGCACGGGCATGTTCTTCAATTCAACATTATAACTGTGGTTTCAGTTCCAAGTCCCTGGTCCACTGGTTTCAGCCAGAACATAGTAAAATTTACTATACCTCATATAAATGACATGCAGTTATACATCTCACTTCAGTTTATTAGTCCCAGCTGCATTGACACTCATTTTGGTCATCTTAATAATATCAAATGTTGGCTGTCTCAAAGCCTCAAATGTTTCAACGATTGGTCAAAGCATAGAAAGGTTTGGGTTCATTGACTAAAAAGATCAAATAATCCGGTAGAAATCTGTTTTTTTAATACTGATCATATCATGTCATATGATATCATATCATATCATATCATATCATGATTTGCCTACATCCAGTAGCAGGTGACACTAAAGTATAAGATAAAAATAACAAGAAGCAATAAATGGAAATAAATGTTATAAGTAAAATTTATTTCAGCAGTAGGGTTAGAGTAGACCTCACATGTCACATGCAGATGTGTCAGAGGAGTTCTATTGCTGACCATGTGTAGGAGATAGTTTGCAATCTATACCTTTAGAACTGCAAAGTTTTTCACATAAAAAATTATTCTCTCTAAACCCAGAGTTTTAGTTCTGTCTTGTTTATTCTATGCTTTCCCATGGCATTCAGTGTGCATGTCATGGGGAAAACAGGGAGACTGTAGGAGGGGCATAGTCTGTTTAATGTTTCATTTTTTATGACTCAGATAATTTCAACCCAGCCTAACAGAAAATAGAACTTGAACAAGTCACGTTACCGCTCCCAGTTGTTTTTTCTCTTTTACTTTTTGTTGTGTTAGTTAACGTGAAAATGGAAAAAAAAAAAAGATGAAGTGTGTGCTCATATTACTCCTCTGCTGTCATGTTGGATCTCCAGGTAAGATCACATTTCAAGTATTTCTTTATACAATATTCCTCTTGACTTATAGCAAATTGAATTGCAAGAAACCTGGTTTTTTAGTTTTACTTTGAGCTGTCACGATTTTATTCATTTGGTGTTGCAGAGTGTCAACAACTGACATGGACGGCAAATACCACCTAACTCATGAAAAAGGCACAGGGAGATATTTAAGCATATAGAAAAGGGATTTTAGATCAGCAGCTGTGGCTATGCTTTTACAGATGTGTTGTTCAAAGAATTCTTTCAATTTCCATAAAACACCATCCTAGTGTTTTAACAGCTGATAGGAAAACACTACAGAGCGTTATTAAATCAGTACAGAACATTATACCCACACAGCTAGCTTCTCTAAGTGACATATACAAAACTGAACTTTCAATAGGAGCTGTAAAACTTAAGTTAAGTACAATTTATTCTCCTGTTGATATTGAACATACTTTGATTTTTACACTTTATTTACACTTCGTAAGAATGAACTTATTCTGAAAGCAAATTACTTAAACTTGTATCTTCTATTTTGTCTTTTTATCTTACACTGTCTTCTGCACCACTGACTGGAGTTTCATCATGACAGCAGCTGTATGTTAGTGCAATAACAATAAAAACATTCTGTTCTATTGTTAAGTTGACTGGTGGTGAAAGGAAGATGTGTGCACCCCTGAAATGTCACAGTAAGTCTCCGTTGGAGACATTAATGTTATCAGTGAATGCACTTTTGCTGTACCTGTGGATTTTAGACTGTGGAATGATTTTCTTTGTACTGCAATGTATGTTTGGAGTAGTGGGAATAAAGAGTTACAGAAGAGTTATTAGCAGAAATTTAAGTTTGACTACAAGTACTTCATCATTGAGTAGGTTCTCAGTGTCTTTTCACCCTAATACTTTTAAAGACAACGCCGAATCTGAAACAATTTCTAGTTCATATTTAACCCTCTTAAATTATACAAAAAGTATATAATAGGAATGCCTCCTAATTCAAAATCTTCCTAATTTTACAGTAAAACACTCCTTGAAGTATTTCATCACTGAAAGCCCAGGAGCTCAGAGCATCCCAGAGTTTGTTGCTGTTGCATTTGTTGATGAAGTTCAGATAGGTGACTTCAACAGTAAGAGGAGCAAAACCAAAGAAAGACTGGATTAAATTCTTTGAGGATAATCCACAGCACCTGGAGTGGTATACATTACGATGTCTTAATAGACATCACTTCTTGAAGGCTACCATTGAGAGTTTGAGGCAACGTTTAAACCAAACTGAAGGTACGGATTTGTTAATCTTGTTACTGCTGAAATATTATAATGTTTTGTTTTAAACATCTTTTTTATTTTCTTTCTTTATATTTGCATTTGCGTTGTTTAATTATGGTAAAAGTGTAGTTTCAGGTATAAGCTGTTGTGGCATCTTACTAGTTTATTACAGCTACTGTTACTGTCTTTTTTTTACAGGTGTTCATATTTTGCAAAAGTTGGATGGCTGTGAATGGGATGATGAGACTGGAGAGGTTAATGGGTTCAATCAGTACGGTTATGATGGAGAAGATTTTCTAGCATTTGACCTGCAGACAATGACATGGATCACTGCAAAACCACATGCTGTCAGCACCAAAATGATATGGGATGCTGATAAATTTCTATCAGATAATGTAATTCTACCCATTGTCTGCAGAAAGCTCTTCTGCAAATACTTCTTTAAAAACTCAAGGCACTGATGAACTATGAAGTTTTTATTTGATTCTAATCGAGATGTAACAAAATCAAATTAATATGGGTTTATTGCTTCAAAGTTAGAATAAAATAAATTTAAATGAAGAATGTAACAGCTACCTCTAACTACTATCTCTTTGCAGTCCTACCTTCAGTGTCTCTCCTCCAGAAGTCTTCCCCCTTTCTGATCAGCTGCCACGCTACAGGTTTCTTCCCCAACAGAGGTATGATGTTTTGGAGGAAAGATGGAGAGGAGCTTCATGAAGGTGTGGATCCTGGAGAGATCCTCCCCAACAATGATGGGACCTTCCAGATGAGTGTTGATCTGAAACTTTCATCAGTGACACCTAAAGACTGGCAGAGGTACGACTGTGTGTTTCAGCTCTCTGGTGTGAACGAGGACATCGTAACAAAACTGCACAAAACAGTGATCAGGACCAACTGGGGTAAGACAGGATCCTGCAGGGTTTATGAAACTGCAGTATAATGTTCTCAAGCTGTTAACTAAACATTTATTCTTTTCTTACTCTCATGCCTACTGTTACTGCTGATACATAAACATAAGTCTATACAAGTTCAGTATATGTTTGGGTTAAAATGGGTTTTAATGGTTGGATTAAGTAATGAAGTACCACATGCAATATAATGCATCACAAGAAGTTTACTCAAACTAATGTTTGAGTAATCTGTAATGACTGAATAGTAATGGTTTTGTGTCATTTATTGTTTCGCACATACCAGGTCGTTCCTCACTCAGTCCTTGGTATCGGCACAGTTTTCTGTTTAATATTATAAAATTGTGCCATGTGTTGTTAAACAGAGAAGCCCACTGACGCTGTGACCTTCATCAGTGCTGCAGTGGTTGTTCTAACTGTCACCATCATCACAGCTGTGGCATTTGTAACTTACAAAAAGAAGAAAGGTGAGAAATCTGAAAGCGGGAAATATTGAGTTTAGTTTTTAACCTTCTTATTATGTTATGGGTCAATTTGAGTCATTCCAGTTTTTGTGTTGACCAAAGTACTAGTCATCCTTTCTTTTTCTTCATGAAAGTTTATGACTTTTCCTTATCTGGGGTCATGAACTGGTGTGTAAAATATGGACACTTTGATGTGTCCTGGAATGTCTCTGCAGTGTTTCTATACAAAGATGATGTTACGGGTCATTTTGACCTGCACACTTTTATGTAAGTAAAAAGTTGTTCAGTTTCAAAATAAACATTTCTCTTTGATGTATCTTGTTTTGACTGCCTCTGAATATACATTCAAAACCAGATGTGTTTGCGAGAAACTTTCTCTCCCCTATTCTTGTCACTGTTTTCATGTCATTTCAACACATCAAAAATGAGCTCTAGAAGGTTGATGGCTGAAGAAGCTTTATCACTGCTTTTCAATATATAGGATAGTGATGAAGAAGAAGATGTTTCAGAGACTGAGGATCTTTCAGAGGCCGAGGACAATGTTATTGATGATCCAGACTGCCAATTTTCAGACGAGGAGGAGGATTCTAGAATAGAATAGAATAGAATAGAATAGAATAGAATAGAATAATCCTTTAATTGTCCCACAAGGGGAAATTTGGTTGTAACAGCAGCCAGAAAGACACATATACAAACAAACAGTACACAGGACACAGAACAGAAACACAATTTTTCTTACATATTTACATTAAGGACAATGGTTACTATAAACAGAGTACTGTACAGTTATTAAATTAAATATAAATAACTACAGATAAGAGGCAAACCAGGTTGTAGTGCGAATCGGTTGATTAACTTATTGCAGTTACAGCACTGATGTAAACATTGTGGAATAAGGGAAATATTTTACTGCTACTTATGCTTATTATCATTATCATTGCATTAATTAACTTTGCATTAAGTCATGATCATTGCATTAAACCATATAATAATCACTTCATTGAAGCAGTTATTGAAGCTGCTGACATTACATTAAAGTCTGTATTACAGGTGTTATCATAATCACATAATAATCTCTCATTGCAGGCGCAACTGTAATCATGTTATACACATTGCAATTCTGTGCTTATTAATGAGTTGTGGCTCAGTCAATTAATTAAAAGGATATAAGCTCCGTTGGGCGTGAATGTCCCGGCGAAACATGGAGTAAGTGACTTGGAGCTATGGAAGGTTCAATGCATGCACGCCTACAAAACACATATAATACATATAATCAAGAAGCAGGCTTGAGTGAAGGCCTGAATGTATTCAGCTTCTTGTCGCATTTGAGTTTGCCCGATTACAGGTGACAGAGGAGGTGGCCAGATGACTACCATCCCCAAGGACCATCTGGAGGATGCAGCGAGTGGCCTTATATGGAAAATGTGATAGAGACAGGAACTTCTATGTCTATTTTAGCTTATGAAAATGAATATTTACTGTATCTGACATATCACAATCTTTGTAAATGCATGAGGGGGCGTTAACCAACCCTGACGTTATAAAAGCAATCTGAAGTGTATTTTTTTGGGCGGAGTTCTACAACTGATGTTTGGCAGTGTACCTCCCGCATGTGTATTCAATAAACTCTTCCGTTTGATTGCATCCTTCTGGGCCTTTGGTATTTTGTTTTGGATCTCAGTATTTCGAATCGGGACAGTTTTGGTGCCGTGACCCGGATATCTGAGTCCATTGACCCGTTCTGAGGTTCTGGTGGAGAAAACAGAGGCCAGAGGTGGTCAAACAGGCAGACGGGACCCAGTGGTTCGGCTGAGTGTTCAGGGCCCTGACAAAAAGGTAGGCACAGCCTGTTAAATCAAAATGTGCTGATTGAAATATTATATTCTAAATTTACTCAGCTAAATTACTGATGGATGTCTGTTTGAGTAATTGTTGAGAAATTGAAGCTTCATAAGATGTTGAAAAGGTCAAGCTTGATGTTCTTATGATAAAAGTGAGAAAGACAATAAGGTGTCTTTAGAATATTGAAGGTGAAATAAGTTAATATATTGAAGGTGAAATAACTTAACATATTGAAGGTGATTGAAGGTGAAATAACTTTAAAGTTCAGGGTGGAGACCCCCCTATCGGAGACGTCCTTTAGAGCCCGCTAAGGTTGCGGTCACTCCAGACTGACCATCTGCTGATGACTTGGGACCATCAGTATTAAAATTGGTTATGATCAGAGGATCATGTCGGTATAAAGTTATTGTTTCATAGAGAAAGTAATCTTGGACATAGAGGTCCGACAAACAAACCTTGGGTTGTGCAAGGTTTTCTCATGTGAGGCAGAATTTCAGGAAGCCAAGTGTTTGATAGGTTTTCTGAGAAAGTAATGTTGAGAAGAATAAATGTTGACATTACTGAGTTAATGTTGATAAATGTCAGTGGATCTGCTGTGGTCCTGTAAAGAAACATTGCTGGTTGTGAGAAGTATTGAGTGAATATTTCTGAGTTTACTCTGAGTCAGTGCAGGTGTCAAGGTTGACTGATTTGACACTGAATATTGCGTGTATCACTGCCTGGCAGATACCCAGGTTTTGAAATAGTGTCGGATCCCGTGATTTTCAGGTGATGAATTGCCTGACAATAGGAGTCAGAAAAGGACTTTTTGATGCTATATTTTGTGTGATTTGAGAAAGATTGTGTTCGAATCGACACACACACACATTCATTGCAGCTGTTGGGTGTGAACAACTTCCTCTTTTAATTTTAAACTGCGACACGTGTTTATTGAACTAGAACTTCAGCAGTGAATGAGACAGGATTTAGAATTTCAGAAAAGAGAGTCAGAAACGGTTTTGTGGCTCTTGGTAAAACTGATTTTGAAGGAAAAATCAGTGTTTATTGTGCTGAAGTAACAGATCCGGCGTGGTCTGAAGTGTAGAATCAGCTGGGTGTACAGCGTTGTTGATATTAACAGATCCGGCGTGGTCTGAAGTGCGTTGGTTTGAATGTTGATAAATGATCCAGGAAGAATTGCCCTGGGTCTGTCTCTGTGTGTGTGTGAGCTGTTGAGTAACAGCCTACGCAGTTAGAATTGGGTGCTGGTTACTTCCTCTTTTCAGTTTCGAAAAAGAAGAGTTTTGGTTTCACTTTAAAGTTTGATTACGTATTACTGGGTGAAACATGGTTTCACTTGTGATTAGGGAAATAATATGCTTACTTTTGGGTCTATGAAAATTGAATTACAGTGGGTGATCTCTGTGACAACATACAGTGTTGAGATACTGGATGTTTAATTGAAGATAGTGGATCTTGACGTTTTGTTTTTATTGATTTAAAACCAGTAGAGAGTTTATATTTGCTCAGTCTTTTGACTGCCTGAGCTGACTTCCTCTTTCTCAGTGAACAGCTGTATGCAGCTGAATTAAAGGACTGAGAGAGCAGAGGGAGTGATTTTCAAGCTTTGTGCGTGTTTACACCAAAAGTGGCTGGTTTGGTGCATTCATGAGGTGAATGCAAGATTAACATTGTTGAGCTGATAATTGTGGTTGGCTTGGTGCATACTTCAGGTGAATCCAGTATTGACATTGCTGGGTTGACTATTGTGTTTCACCCTAGAGTGAAAACAGAAACTGAAGCAGCTGAATGAAGACACACTGGGCCAGTAAGTGAACAGGAAGACCAGTGCAGAGATGAAAACATTGAAAGAGAACCACAGTGAGTGTTGCAAATGGATGATCATGTGCCGAGGAATATCCGGTTGGATGAAAGAGGATGTAAAGAGCATCCTAAAGTCTTTGCAAGATTTGCAACAGGAAAATAAGAAACTAGAGGGACAGATACAGACTCTGTCTATAAACAAAGAGGAACTGGAGCTCCTGAATGATGTACCATATGACACAGTGGAGAATCAACTAGCCGAGGCAGTCAGGAGAACTACATGACTGTACCAAGAAAGCTGAAGCTGAAGAAAAGTCGGAGAGACCTGGAGACTTGAAGGGGCAACAGTCAGCTCAGAGAGCAGAAGAAATTGCACTGAGCAGGGCCCTGAGACGGGCTAAAGAAAAGAGAGCGAAGACATACACAGATTCAGCTTATGCATTTGGGGCAGCACACGTGGAGCCCACTCAATGGAAGAGAGCAGGCTTCAGAGCGGCAACAAATGCTCACATTTCAAAGAAGAAAGAAATGGGAGGACTGGAAAAGGTCCTGGATGACCCAAACGAGGTCAGTATCATAAAATGCAAAGGATACTCTCAAGCAACCACATTGGTGGCACAAGGGAACCAGAAAGCAGATGAGGCTGCCAAGTAAGCAGCAGGCTAAAAAGGAAAGCCACAAATGGTGAGATGCCGGGGTAAAAAGAGTGAGTTCGGACGAGGAAGTCCGAGAAAAGGACACCTTGAGTTGAGCAAGGTGTTTAACTGACTCAGGATTTCAGAGAATCGAGTCAGCTGTGATCTTGAGTTCTAATGGTAAATTGATTTTAAAGGAAAATCAATGTTTACCATGTTGAAGTAATTAATGAAAATATTACTAGATGTGCTGTGATACAAGTGAAGAATAAGTTGTGTACATGGGGATACACAATTGTGTTGATATTGATGGATCGGCTGCAGTCCATGTGATAAGTTAATACTGGGTGCATTGAGACAAGAAACTGTTTTAAATCAGCACTGGCGGCAGTGATATACATGTGCTGAAGATTACTGGACCAAGCGAGGTCCATTTGATGAAGTCCTTGGGCAGATAAATGACAGAAACAGTTTTTGAATCTTGTGTGAGAATTTTGAAGCACTGGGATTGAGTTTTCTCCATGCTTGGTGCGCTGTGTGGACTTATATGACGGTTATAAGTCCAAAGTTTATGCCTTGGAGGCCAAGAGTTGTGTGAAGAGAAGAACATGACTTAGAAAAGGACATTTATGGTCAGATTTTGTCTAAGATGGGGAGAATTGTCCGATATGGGTTTATTTTTCTTCTCTTGTAAAAGGACAGACGCAGTTACTGGGTGTTGTCTACTACCTCTATTGTTTTTTGTTTTTATTTTAATAGAGGGAGTTTTATTAAACATGGACATGTCTAGAATTGGGCACTTTAAAATGGTAACAGTGCACTTATAAATCCTGTCAGGTGATTTTGTTTTGTGTTTTGATGAGCTAATAATCAGCTCTCTTTTTCTCATTTTTGTTCTAAGCAGGCCTGGAAGAGTGAATAACAGCGCTGTAAAAAATTTCCGGACAGACAAATATAAGGTGACTTTTCCAGATTACAATGGGTGGAGGAAAGGCTACCTGTGGGGACCTGATCAGATTGAAAGTCCCTGTCTAAAAGGATTGTAGCGACTCAATCCAGTCCAAAAGCATAAAGAACTAGTTTCCATTTTGTGTGTGCTGTGAGAGTGATTAGAGGTTTCAATGGTTTTTCTTTGACTTGCTCTTTCTGATTATGAACAGCATGTCCAAAATACTTGTATGAAAGCATATTTTGAGTGATTTTAACTGTGTGAATGCTGTCAGTATTTGATTTGAGTGATTCTGTGTGATTGGTACCAAATAATAAATAAGTAGAATGACTTAGAGTGCGTGAACAGACGAAGTCTGAGAGAAAAGTGTGTGTGGGACAACGAAGTTCAGGGAAGGATGCAAAATGCTGAGGAAACTATTGTGTGGATGATGTTACAAAATTGGGCTGAAAGAATGGTGATATGTGTGTGAAAACAAACAACAAAAACTGTTAATTGTCCTGAGGTCTGAAAGAGATCCGCTAAGCACGCTGAAGAGTTTGATGTGAATGCTTGCAAATGCAAAGAGCTTAGTATATTTAAGTATGTGTGCGTGTACTGAGGGTACATTCTTTTTAGATCAACACTTAGCAGAATTATAGAGGGTTTAGACTGTAAATGTATTAAAAAACAAAACAAAAAGAGTTTGATTAGCCTGTAGAAACAGGAAAGAGTAACAGGAAGTATGTGTGTGACAGGCACTGCATGCCCATAAAAGGGAAGCTCACGGTGACAAGTGTGCACCCAGAGAAGAGAGAGAGAGTTAACTCTGGGCAGATGAAGCAAAGGGAGGTTTTAAGATAAAAAATGAATATGATACTAATTATATGCTTTAGTGTGTCAATACAGGTGGACTTCTCTCAACATGGAACCTTGAGTAAACCGGTAAAAAGGATAGATTAACATTGGGAAAATAAGCCAGTCTTTGGCTGAAATTTTATAGCTTGACCTATCACTTTGTCCCCAAACTGAGAAGAACCTAAAAGGACAGTCAATCTCCTGATGAAGACCGACAGAACATCGTGGACTTGAAGAATTAACTGAAGCTAAAAGACAGTGCAAGCGAAAGCAGTAACACTGACGACGACTGATGAGTCCAGCAGTATGAAAGAAAGCACGTGATGCAACATGCAGGCTGGTGAAGAACAGTGTGATGTGTCTGCTTGAAGGCACTGACTCTCATATTTGCTATGCTTGGAGCAATCTTGGAAGAGAAGACTGAAAAGATGAATGGAGAAGAAAACAGAGCAAATGAAAATAAGACTGAAGGAAGAAGAATACTGAAAGATCAAAACAGAGAAGAAACAGACTGTGTTTGCTGGAACTTTGAAGCCCGAACAGGACACTGTGAATGAAAAGGACCAGTGAGAGATGAAGCTGGACGAGTTTGACTGCGAGAATACAGGATATGATTGGATTGAAATTGAAGCCTGAACTCATGATGGTTTAGGGATGTCCACCACATCACAACAAAGAGGTAAACACGAATAGAAAACACACATGCACAAATTGTTACATGTGAAATTATTTGTGAAATGAATCAGAAGTGAGATAGTTTGAATCTAAAGCTCAGTGAAGAGATGCATAAATTAAATATGAATACATAAAAATGCAATGAAGAGCACAAATAGGATGCAATGAAGATGCAGCTTACACTTAATTAACATGAAATGTAACGAGGAAGAACACGCTTACATTCATATTCATGACATAAACATGACATAACTGGTATTTGTGGCAGGAAAGAGAGAAAAGTGGGTCGTTTAAACACTCGTGATAATAATGAAAATGTCTTAGTTTGTTATTTTCAGGAGTAAAGCAGACCTGGACCAGTTCTCCAGATGCCGCAGTCGGAAGGAAATTGTAGGTTAACATCAATGGATAAGTTAAGGCAAGTTTCTGGTTGAATTGTTCACAGCATGATGTGTCCATGAACCTGAAAAGCAAGCCCTAACACCTGGCTGAAGACCAGGAGGGTGGTCATTTAAAGTGGGAAATCAAAGTTTGGGTTAGTAATTCGGGGAAAGAGAAAAACTGACTGCTTAAGTGGAGAATTGTCAAGGAGTCTGAAATACTGCAAAGAAACATATGCAAAACCACACATACAAATAGAGAATGCATTAACCTTACAAAGACAAGCTCATGAGGAGTAATGCATAGACATTGATTAAACCTGGCTAAGAACACAAGCATATGCAATGAAGATCAGCTTGCTACTTGTATGAGTGAGAGAATGGTGTGAATGTTTAATAAAATACATTCAAAGCTTGAAGTTGAGGGATAGCTCAGGGAAGTTCGATGACAAGGGAGTGATGTATGTGTAAAGGAAAATGTCTCCAGCTTGGGAAAGGGGGAAACTGCAGATCACCCGAGGCCCTGGATGGATACAAAATGAAATATGAATAAAATATTATAATGGACTAGTGTATATTAGTAGTATAGTAGTATATTGTAATGTACTGATACATTTGGGTGTGACCAACCCCAAGCATGAAGTGTTCTCAGGTGGAAGCTGGCAACTTACTACTGGCAACGGCTCTGTTCATCATGCTATCCGCACTGGAAGACGGCAGAAAACACTACACGAGCCGAGAAGAGAGATGGACACATGACAACTCACATCTAACGCACATGACATAAGCACATCAGTACATCTAACCATATATGTTAAACACGCTGGACCTTACAAAGCATTCTGCATACTGATGAAAGCACTGAACGGGACAACTGTAATAATTGTGTACACAGAGTGCTTATTACGAAGTGTGTTCTGGTCGACCACCTCGAACACCTGAGGTTGTTGTTTCATTCCCTGTGCCAGAGGACTGCTGGAGAAGGTAATAACGAGGGCCGTGGCGCTGAATCGGTGACTTGGGTGGCCATGATGCCACTGATGGGCGTGGAGGTGGCCGACTGGGAGGAGGAGTGACTCAACGGAGTGTGGTGACCCTGTTTGTGAACAGGGTCAAGAGAGGGAGTGTGGAATAAGGGAAATATTTTACTGCTACTTATGCTTATTATCATTATCATTGCATTAATTAACTTTGCATTAAGTCATGATCATTGCATTAAACCATATAATAATCACTTCATTGAAGCAGTTATTGAAGCTGCTGACATTACATTAAAGTCTTTATTACAGGTGTTATCATAATCACATAATAATCTCTCATTGCAGGCGCAACTGTAATCATGTTATACACATTGCAATTCTGTGCTTATTAATGAGTTGTGGCTCAGTCAATTAATTAAAAGGATATAAGCTCCGTTGGGCGTGAATGAAATTTTTGGGCGGAGTTCTACAACTGATGTTTGGCAGTTCGTACCTCCCCGCATGTGTATTCAATAAACTCTTCCGTTTGATTGCATCCTTCTGGGCCTTTGGTATTTTGTTTTGGATCTCAGTATTTCGAATCGGGACAACATCTATGATTGTTGGGAGCAGTTCTGATTGTACAGTCTGACAGCTGCAGGGAGGAAGGAGCTGCGGAAACGCTCCTTCATGCATCTAGGATGCAGCAATCTCTCACTGAAGGAGCTCTGCAGTTCAGCAACATTTACATGCATGGGGTGGGAGCATAGCTGGACTGGCCATCGGGCATACCGGGCATTTGCCCGGTGGGCCGCTGGCGATTTTTTGTTTTTATGGGCCGATGGATTTTTTATTTTTTTTTTTTTTTTTTAGGAAGGGTATATATAATGAAAGGTGTTGGATTGGCCAATTGGTCATGATCGACTCTGGGCTGGACCAATTACAGCCGAGGAGGCCGAATGCACCCTCCCCTTGTTCAGCAATCTTATAGACGAACTAAAGAAAATGGAGAACAAAAAAGGAAAGGAGGTGTTTATGAAAATATCACTAAATCTGTCATTTATTAATTTTAATATTAATTAATGATCATGTCTCACCTCTAGTGTTCTTGGTCTTAATTTAGGGTTTCTACCATGTGTTGTAGATAGTTCAGGAGGTTAACTCGACCAAGCAGTCTTTTGTTTCCGCTATGTACTGTTTAAAATCCAGAATAGGGAGGATGGTGTAGGTTTAAGTTTATTAGATTGATACATATATACCAACAAGGCAGTGTACATCAAAGCAGTTGTTTTCATGCAAAGGCTTTATGGTTTTTCCTATAGCGATTGACAGATGACGTGACTTTCGCGCATTGCATGCCAGGAACTCGTGGCAAAACAATCCAAATACCGCATCAAATGCAAGCATTTGCAGCACCGCAAAAACGTTCATTCTCCGGTTCCAATACCTTCTTGGTTTTCTTTGCCGCACAAAAAAGGAATGTACAAAACTAAGGAGAACAATGCCGGACCATACAAAGACAGACTCGACGAAAAGGCAAAGAAAAGATACGAGGAAAAATCAAAGGAGTGAGAGGGTCAGACCCTTACGAGCACACAAAGTGGACAAAAGACGTTAGCGTGCTGCCCAACTTTAACCACGCTCAGATTTATAATTATATGGATCTTGGAGTGAGTGCATACACTCATGAAGTTTTTAGTAACTTCAGGTCACTGCAACAAGCCCGGGTACAGTTTACCGACGGATGGGTACAGGACCTTGAAATGCACCGTGTAGAACGAAAGACCATGTACAAACAAAGGTAAGTTTACCAGTCTCACAAATCGTCTTCATAAATACACAATCGTTAACCGTTTATTAATATAACCTTTGAGCTCAACGGTAATTAATTAGTAGTGGAAATAATTTCTGGTGACAATAATATTGTATGTTGTAATCGCACTGGACAATTAGTGATACAAAACAACTGTTTTATCCTGTGAATAAAAGTATATGTTTTTGTCAATGTACCCTGGTAATAACAGAAGCGAAACGCAATATTATATACAATAAATAAAGAAGCATAGCGTGACAATTTCTGTTCAGCGCCAGACTTGCTTGTAACCTATATCACCAATTATGTTAAGAAAAATGACGTATTAAGTACTACAAAACACTGACCTTTGTGGGAATGCTTGGAGCAGACTAACATGTGAGCTGGAGTGTTCTGAGACGTTATATTTGGTATATCTAGACCATCCGTTGGCTCTTACTTGAAACATGGCTTAAAAAATTTCTCTTCAACGACATAATCCGATAAAAAAACCCGATCTCTTTACCCGTCGGCTTCCCGTGGCTGTCATGCGACCGGCTATTGCAGTTAATAATACAACAGCTTCTTGCCATTTTTTGGGTTTCTTTTTATCGCTGTGTAACTGAGTTCAATTGAAAGCCTGCGTGCGCTAGTACCTCTTGCCTCAAGTTCCCAGAATCCTTTGCGGTTTTACCCCTGAATGACGTCACATTTTCAATCTCTATCCTGGTGGGCCGGTCTCTAGTCAAAATGCCCGGGCCGATTTTTTGTCCCAGTCCAGCCCTGGGTGGGAGACTCTGTCCATCGGAGATGTTATTTTGGCCAGAGTCCTTCTGTCTCCCACCACCTGCACTGGGTCCAGGGTGCATCCCAGAACAGAGCTGGCCTTTCCGAGGGGGTTTGTGCCGCCATCTCTACATAAAATGAAAACCAAGGAATGCAGCAATCATCATCCACAGGGATGTTATCTTCTAATGTCATCAAAATGACTCCTGGTCCTAAAAGATTTGCCATCACACGAGTTGATGATATTCAATCCACATTTCAACTCTTCATATCCCCTCCAATAGAAAGATTATACTGGACATGACTAACTTGGAGGGGAGGCATATATTTCAAGAGAAATGGAAGCCACTGGATCAGACTGACTTGCATGCTTATATTGGAATACTGATATTAGCTGAAGTATACAGGTCCAAGGGAGAAGCAACTGCAAGTCTATGGAATGAAGAGAATGGAAGGCCAATCTTTCGAGCAACAATGTCTTTGGAGACATTTCTCAAGATATCTCCTGTGATCAGATTTGACAACCGTGAAATCAGAGCTGGTCGACGTGAAAGAGACAAACTTGCTGCAATCAGAGATGTATGGGATAAATGGGTGGAAATTCTACCTTGTTGTACAACCCTGGTCCCCCATCAACGTTACTATTGATGAGTGCCTTGTCCCATTCAGGGGTCACTGTCGATTCCAACATTATATGCCCAACGAGGCGGCCAAGTATGGCATCAAAATATGAGCAGCCTGTGATGCAAAATCTAGCTATGCATGGAAGATGCAAGTGTACAGTGGAAAGCTACCTGGAAGAGCATCTGAGAAGAATCAGGGGATGCGTGTGATGCTGCAGATGAGTGAAGGACTGCAAGGGCATAACATCACCTGTGACAATTTCTTTACATCCTACTGGCTTGGAGAGGAACTTCAGAAGAGAAAGCTGACTATGTTGGGAACAATCAGAAGAAATAAGCCAGAACTTCCCAGTGAAACTCTGAATATGCAGGGAAGATCTCTGCATTCCTCAATATTTGTTTTCACTGAGAAAGCAACAGTTGTTTCATACTGAACAAGGAAAAACAAGAATGTTCTTGCAATGAGCACAATGCACACAGATACATTTCTGAGCCTAAGAGAAGGCAAAAAAGCCACAAATGATCCTAGACTACAACTCCACCAAAGGAGGAGTAGACAATCTTGACAAAGTCACAGCAACATACAGCTGCCAGCGCAAGACAGCTCGTTGGCCCTCGGTAATTTTCTACAACATTTTGGATGTGTCTGCTTACAATGCCTATGTCCTGGGGACTGAAATCAACCAACATTGGAATGTGGGTAAATGGTACCGACATCGGCTTTTCCTGGAAGAACTGGGAAAAAGTCTTGTCACTTATGCGTGTCAGACCAGCTCGACCCCCAGCAGCAGCTGTCATTGAAAAGGTCAAGTGTGCACCATCCAACCAATCTGCAGTCGATCCAGTGGATACAGGTGTAAAGCAACGGAAAAGATGCCAGCTCTGTCCCTCACAAGAAGACATTAAAACAAGCACTTTTTGTGAGTAATGCAAGAAGTACATCTGCAGAAAGCACACAGTTACATTCTGCCATCATGTGGACAAAAATGAAAATGTATAACATTGAAAAACGGAGAAAATCAGGCAAGTTGAAAAGAAATTTGTTTGTAAACAAGGAAAAACTTGTACTAAATTGTTCTTAAAAATAGTTATTGAAATTCAAACTGTTGTGTATGTCTGTGTTCTAAATGTTTATCTAATGGATAAATAAATAAATAAATGAATAAATAAAGTTGCTATTGTTTTATTGCAGTTTTTTGACAATTCTGAGTGCATGTACACAGTACGGATCAAAATGACCCGTAACATAATCAATGTGATTTTTTTTTTCTTAATTTGTGCAATTAAGAAAAAACAAAAAAAGCGGCAACTGATTTTTTTTGTGAAAACAAAGTATAGATTTTTTTTTTACTTATATGATGATGCTCTGCTCACTTGAATATCACTGATTTCTCACTTTCATAGATGAGACGCAGGGTCATGTATTCAAACAGAAACCGAAAATCACTTCAAATTATCTCCTTGAAATGGATAAAATATTTATAAACTGGGTTATTTTTTTTTTAATCTTCCAGCTCCTGGTGATAGCTCTGAGCAGTCTGAGAGACTAAATTCACAAAGTTGACTGTCCTGCAAAGAGGTCTTCACTTCACTGTCTGTGTGACTTTCCTCAAGCTACTGCAGTTTATTCCATAGTTCAAAGACATATGTTAAAAACACCAGTAAATAAAACATAGGTAATGATCACAATTTGCATATCACTGGCAACAGGCTGCTTCACTTACTGTAAATTAGTGCACAGTGATATATTTGTATCTTGCTCCTGTGTGTACCTGTTTAATACATTTGTGATTTTATTCTGCTTCAGTATGTAATCCCTGTATCGATGCAGTGGTATCACAAGTCTGTGACAAAGCAAAAGTAAATGTTTCAAATTAGTTGTGCATCAATGACAGTTTGTTAAACCTGAAGAGTGTGATTTTACTGAGACACTGGCAGTGTACAAAGCATCTGTTTTTTTCTAAATGACACCAAAACATCTGAAAAATGAAAGCAACAGACTCTGATTTGGAAATAAAATGTTGTGAGTTTATTATTTTATTCTTCTGTAAAAATAACTAACCCCCTGCATTTGATTTGGGAGGTCACACAACTTTTTTCTTTGACCACCTTTGGCAGCAATATTGTGTGCACAAACTACTCTAACAACAAACTCACCATGTATGTTGTACCGTTTTCATGACTTCTGTACATACTGATGACCATTTTAGCAAAAAAATTCATCACTCCATCAGACCTGTTGCGACAGATTTGTGATCCATTGCTTGTATAAATTGAGAGCAAACCTTCCACTGAGACATTGATGAGGCTTCAGTAAACAGTGGATGGATCAGCTAAAGGGCCAAATGTGTCTCAGGTTCGGTGTCTAGTCTCTGTTGGACCTTTTTTAAATCACAAAAATATTTGTGCTAAATCCATTTTAAATATCCAGTGTTATTACATATTTAAATATTGTTTGCTTATACACACATAAGCATTCTGACATGAAGATCACACTATATTTACTGGCTCACGTCACTGTGACGAATGCAAGAATCAATGTACTTATGTTATTATTGTTATAATAGCTTTGCATGTTTTAGATCAGGGGTGTCAAACTCATTTTAGTTCAGGGGCCACATGGAGAAAAGTCTATTCTCAAGTGGGCCGGACTGATAAAATCATTGTATATGTAACTTAAAAACAACAACTTCAGATTGTTTTCTTTGTTTTAATACGATCAACATAAAAATAAAGCTAGAGCCTGTGGACAGTATGTTCAAAATAGTACAGGCACAACATAGCTATTAATCATAAAACACCTCAAGTTATTTGAAAATTCTGAGGACAAAGAACACACAAACACACAGTGCCTCAGTGATTCACAGAACTGTTTCACAGATAACAGAACTATGTCAGGGTGTCATTTCGCAGGCAGCAATGTAGATGAAAATAATGAAATCCTGTTCCCCAAACAAGTACAAGAACCACAGAATAGGTTAAATATATAAATCAACTATAATCAATTAGAAACAGTAGCACATCAACATAAAAACACATAAACATTAAGCTGGAGCCTGAGGACAGTGTGTCCAAAAGCACAACATAGCTATTAATTACAAAACACCTCAAGTTATTTGAAAATTCTGAGGACAAAGAACACACAAGCACACAGTGCCTCAGTGATTCACAGAAGTATATCACAGATCACAGAACTACTATCAGTGGGGTTGCATAGTTTATTTGACTCCTGATACCTGGCATCTTTTAGCTTTCACCAGCTCATCAATATCAGGCTTCACATCCTGAGCGGCAGCTATCTTCAGGATGTGATTCAAGTGCTTGTGCGTGAGCCTTGAGCGTAGTTTTGTTTTATTTATGCTCATTACAGAGAAAACTTGCTCACAAAGATATGTGGCTCCGAACATGCACAACAGTTTTGCAGTAAGGGCTGTCAAGTTGGGGTAACCCGGCAAGAGATTCTGATAAATGTGTTCAAGCCAGCTGCGGCAAATTTGCCCTTCAAATCCGAGTCACACTGCAAGTCTATTATTTCAAGTTGGATCCTGACGGGCATATCAGAGGGATTCACGGTGAACCGTGAGCAAAAAACTTTGAAGTCTTTCTCCAGTTCACCAAAAATCTGAAATCGTTGCTCAAACTCTAGTAACAGTCCCATTGTTTTATCTGTGAACCGCTTCATATCTGCCACACTTTGGATCGTGCACACATTTTTCAGACAGGGGAAGTGAGCTGCATCACCACCAGCGAGCTGCGTCTCCCACAATAACAGCTTCAACTTGAAAGAACGTATGCTGTCATAATACTGCGTGACAACTTTGTTGTGTCCTTGCAGCTGTTTGTCCAAGTTATTCAGGTGCTCTGTAACATCCACCATAAATGCAAGGTCCTGCATCCATTCTGCGGAATGAAATTCTAACACTGGTTTGCCCTTTTCTTCCATAAACTGTTCAATGTCTTCTTGTAAATCAAAGAAACGCCTCAGCACAGCACCTCGGCTCAACCATCTTACCTCAGTGTGGTATGGCAGGCCATAGATGTGGTCTTTCTCTCTGAGAAGGCTGTCAAACTGACGGTGATTGAGGCTTCTGGATCGGATGAAATTAATAGTTTGGATGACCACCTTCATGACGTTATCCATTTTCAGTGACTTGCAACACAAAGCCTCCTGGTGCAAAATACAGTGATAAGTCCAAAAATCATGTCCTCCATTTGCAGATTGCACTTTATGTCTGAACTTTTTTACAACGCCTGCTTTTTTCCCGATCATTGAGGGCGCACCATCTGTAGCCAGGCTGATGTGGTGTAATCTATATTGATAAACATGCATACGCCACTAGGTGGCAGTACTTACCCACTAAACAGGAAATGTGTGGTATGTGAACAGCACGAGAGAGGCTAAAATAAAAGGTGATTGTTGCTCCACGTTATCGCTTGAGCGGGAGTTTATTCAAGAGCCCAACACAACAGCTGACAGCGCGGGACCAGTCCACTGCGACCCTGTCCAGCGCGCTGATGAGAGCGGTGAAAATATCAGCTGCGGTCATTATATCTGTCATCGGCACCAACTCCACGAACTCCTCGGTGACGGTCAATGTGTCATCAACTCCGCGGATGAAAATTGCCAGTTGTGCAACATCTGTAATGTCCGTGCCTTCATCATTTGCAACTGAAAACGCAATTAATGACTTTACTTTTTGCTTCAACTGTCTGTCCAAATCTGCTGAAAGATCAGAAATCCTGTCGGCAACTGTGTTTCTTGTCAGGCTGATATTTGCAAAGGCCTGGCGCTTTTCAGGGCACACAATCTCCGATGCCTTCATCATACATGTTTTTACAAATTCACCCTCACTAAATGGTTTTGAAGCTAGTGCAATTTCGTTAGCAATGAGGTAGCTAGCTTTCACTGCAGCGTCACTGATGTCTCGGCTGTGAGTAAACACAGACTGCGGTTTCTTCAGACCCGCCAACAGTTCATCACCTTCTCTCTTCTCCGCTGTCCTTGAAAGTTGTCATATTTGTCGGCATGAAGATAGTGGACGGAGGTTATATTCTTTCAGCACTGCAACATGCTGGGAACACACCAAACATACAGCTTTCCCATTCACTTCTGTGAATAAATAGGAGGATGACCATTTTTCTTGGAACACTCTGCACTCTGCATCCACTTTTCTCTTTTTTGACAGAGACATATTGGGGCAATGAAGGTGCCAAAGCACATCAGGTTTAAATTCCGCGGGCAAAACAAAGTAGCTCACAATTGCTACCGCACCATCCAATGGACACAATTGGAACAGCAGTTTCTTTATTGAAAAATTGCAGCTCATTTTTATTCTTTAAAAAAATCATCTCACGGGCTGGATTAAACCCGTTTGCGGGCCTGATCCAGCCCGCGGGCCGTACGTTTGACACCCCTGTTTTAGATTGAAGCTATTTTATTTTGAGTCATTTCTAACAAATCAGCAGCTGGGAGCTCATTCTGGAGGGATAGAATCCGAACCCTGAATGTATGAATCACAAAAGGGGAAAACTAAAATGCATTAAAGTTGGCAAATTGTAACAGGATAAAAAGTGAAATAAATTGGATTAGAATAAAATATAAGCATTATAAACAAAACCTATTCTGTCTGTTTAATCCTCTCTAAAATAGATATTTTGACCCTGCTCCAACTAGGTTGATGTAGCTGATTGTGTGTTGAGCGTATTAGAGACCAGCAGACAAGGGGGGGGGGTGATCAGAATTTCTAGTGAAAGAAATCATAAACAGACTGTGTGATAACCACAGAAACACACAGAAGCTTTAGCATTTATTTACTCAAACATTTTTAAATTTCATCTTTTGCGTCAAATCTAAGCCATAATATGATGGTCACCTCCCTCGTAAAGTGGCTCGTGGCCACAGTACAGGCGTTTGACACGCGTTTTGAGTTACTACTTATTTGTATATAATTTCCAGGATGGACCTTAAGAGAGATACTCCATCGCCAACTAGTGTTTTGGGGGCAAAATTACAAGGCAAATGTTTTACTGCGCAAGTGACGCACGTCAGGACAGGTTTTATTACTGGCGAGGACATAGGTCACCTTGTGAATAATATGACCCATGAGCTATATACTTCAACAAAAGGAATGATAATTTTGACATTAAGCATTAAAAAAAGATGAAGCTGTTTTTTCTGCTTTTCTCCTGTCATAGTTCTTTTGCAGGTAAGAAAAAACCCTTAAATCTTTTATCTCTAACAGCACTCTCACCTGACTTTAAGCAGCGTTTTCACTTTTGTTTCATTTTAAAGGTTTTCAGTAGCCTGAATCTTACTAACTACATTTTCATACCCATTTTCTGGAATAATAGGGAATCAAAACATGACAAAATTTTCTTATGTAATGCAAAATTAAACAAAACTAAAATATTGAACATATTAACATTCTTTTATTTCAGATATATATTGGTTGTTCCTACTTTTTAAGCGTGAGAGAAACACTCAAAGCACATCAAATAAAAATCACAGTCACTCAGTCCTACTGTAGACTCTTATAATGATACTGTTACTGCAAAGTGTGAATCTTACTGAATTATACTGAAAGTAATTCTGACAATGCTTGACTCTTTTATGTTGCATGTAGGTATTCTTTGTCTTGTTTAATTAATTAACATTATAAATCGTATTTGTTCCACAGTGATACACTCACTGAAATATTTCTTCACTGGATCCTCTGGAGTCTCAAACATCCCATCATGTTGCTGCTGTGACAGGCCTACTATTCCAGTTATATTTCATTATTCATGCTTAAAAAGGGCTGAGAGTACTTCACACAATGTACAATGTTATTATGATTTGTAGTGTCCATGGTCTTCCTCTCTCTCTCTTCAGGTGTCCACAGAGGATAGAAGGCTGTGAGTGGGATGAAAACACTTGAGAGGTGGCAGCTGTCTTAGAGTAAGCATATAATGGAAAAGAGTTCTTCACTTTGATTTTAAGACGCTGATATGGATTGCGCTGAAAACAGATGCTGACATTACTAAAATGAAATGGGATGCTGAAGGAGATGCAATAAAATACACTAAAAATATACTCACACACATCTGCCCAGATCAGCTGAATATGTATTTAGAAATTGTGAAAAGCTCCCTACAGAGAACAGATGATCTGTTTCATGGATGGATAAGCCTTAAGTTTTTGTTATTTTGTTAAAGCCTTCCCAAAATATACATTATATCATTGACATATAATAAATGTATACATTCTTTAAAACAAAATAGAATGGCACAAGCATTTATTTAATGGTTTAGAAGGTGACTGATAGTGGTTTAACAGTTTTATCAATAAAAGTAGTTTAATCACAAGTAATTAGAGATGGGAAGACAATGACAGGAAGCAAAGCAACATACCACACAACGAAACACTAAAGGGCAGGATTTTATCATATCAAATATACAAATAAAAAGGCAAGTTGTTAAAGGAGCCCTCCTCTTACCATAGTGTGTTTGCTGTGTCACACATCCTTAAGATATCTGTAATTTATATAAAAGTTTGTTGCGTCCAAGACCACACAGACAAACACACCGCCCTCTTGACAAGTTAACAAACCTCCAGTTAAGAAACTTGAGTGCAAAGAAAATTGTTTTTTTAATTTTATTATTTTTAGTAATAACAGCTTTTACATTTCTGGTATTTTTCTGATGAGCATGTGAATCAGAACTTGAATCAGCTCTTACTTAGTGATTACTGAATAATTGTGCTGGCAAAAGTAATACAGCCTACTTGTTTTTAAGGTAATTTTAATCATTAGTTGCGGTACAAATTTATATTGTAACCTGTTGTTCTGATATAAATTCAGTCTCAAAAATTCCTCTGCAAAGTAATACCTCTGTGAAATTAATAAGATAACAGATTACCCATGTACGAGATAAAATATGTTTCAAGCACAATTAAAATGTTTTTCCATTTTCCAGAATATCATAACAGTAACAATTAGACAAATGCATTAGATTTGATATAGGGCGAAGATGAACAAAGTTATTGGAGTCTGCACCCAAAGTTATTGGGATTACCCATGTACAAGATAAAATATGTTTCAAGCAGAATTAAAATGTCTTTCAATTTTCCACAAAACCTTTCTTATTGAAAAGACATAACAGTAGCAATTAGACAAGGTAAGTCCGACCTAAAGCATATCCATCTTTTTTACTCCAAACTGAATGACCATCATGTAAGGTTTAAAAGTAGTGACTATAAACTCATCAGGAAACTGTTTACTGTTCACCAAGTTCAAGGGAACTATTTGGGCATCTGCTATAGATTGTACTCCTGGCCATTAGCAAGAATGCAGATTTAAGGCACTTCCGCATCTGTAAAGACTGAAAACTTCATCTCTGCTATACATACACTATGTTTACGTCATGAAACGTTTCCAGTCTGCTGATTCAAGTTATTTTTAACTTATTTGTCATCAACATGCTGGTTAGTCTTTTGCTCAGACCGATTACAGAGACGTCAGAGTAAAATGAGTTAAAATGTGTTGTATACATATGTATGCAATAAAAATGTACAAATGCATGCAACCTTAAAGAGGTAAAAAGAATTAAATTAACAACTACATATATATATATATATAAAGCTGGTGCTTTTACAAGACAATTTATTTTTAAAGGAATTTAAAAGTCAAGAAAAAAGAATCTTATTGATGTGAAAAATACAGAAAATAAAGAGCAGCTGAACTTGTCAGACCTCCTTTATCACAGCAGACATTTTTACTTTAGACGCACCTTCTTTTAAACATCCCAGAACACCACGATAGTACATCAGCATCCACAGCCACGGCGGGCGACTTAAGCTCAACCAAAGTGTATTGTGACGACCAATTCCAAAGGAAGGAACTAGAATTCTGAATTCTGAATTAAATGCTGTGGAACAGGGGTGAGAGCAGCAGTGAGATCAAGAACAACTAAAACTGATGCTCAGTGAATCATTGTGGATCGTCAGGCATTTGATAATTTCAGTAAGAGCTTTCTCTTGTGCTTTGATTGATTCTGAGCTATGATTGGTACTTATAATAAACACTGTGACTTTAAAGATATCTATTCAGTTGTTTGTAAACATTTTTCAAATATTTTACTGAGAAAAGAAAGAATAGAAAATGGTCTATAATCATTAATTACCAATGGATCTATGTTTTTTTTTTTTCATGGGAAGCAGTATAATTAAAGCAAAATTCACAAAAAAATGCTACAGGCCAAAGTTTCCACAGAGACAAGTATCTGTGGACAGTGGTGAGAGAGGAGAAGTAAAAAATGCTGAGAAGAAATTAACTAGAACACTTTAAAGACGGGCAGTGAACTGTATCAGAAAAGTATGTTATTGCAAGAGTTTCTGTTAGAGGGCTACTGAGCTACTTCTACTACTGGGCTACTATTTCATTAGTGGCAAGAAATACCTTTTCAAAATGTCATTCTAAACAGTAACATGTATGAAATATTTCACCCTGACTGAGTCGTTAACTTTAAATTTAAAGAGACAATGTAGCTAAAAGACTGAAAATGCCTCCTCCCAAGAACATTCAGCAGCCATGCTGGTGTTTCTGTTTTACTCTGTGAGTTTCTTTTTCCACACAGAATTTAGATAATGTCATGAACAAGCTGTGTGAAGGCAGATGAGGACCTAAACGCAAAACTCACAGAGACAGAAGCTGAACTCAAAATCGCTGCTTTATTGCAGGCCTTACAAACTAAACTGGGTAAACTAAACTGAGGACCAAGGAAACACAGAAAGGCACACAGGTTCGGGGAGGAGACATTGACGACATGACACTGAACTGAGGGAGACATGCACATAAATACACAGAGGGTTAACGAGGGAAGTGGGAGCACACGGGGAACACAGCTGACACAGATAATCATAACGAGACACGGCAGGAGAAACACGACACTGACGGGAGACTGTCAAAGTAAAACAGGAAGTACAGAGGTGCAGACTGGAGGAGAGAGAGAGACAGGAGAGCACGGGGAGAGCACAGGCATAGCGGGCTGGGGAAACATGGAATACAATACAAAGAGGGGAGACAAGGGTTCACAGATACACAGAGGGGCACGGCATAAACAAAGAGCAAAATACAAAACACACGAAAACTAAGAATACTGGGCCAACATGGCCCAGGACCATGACAGATAAATACAACCAGTGAGCATTCAAACACATCTACTCTATGGTTTTCTCGTCCAAGTGAAAAGGACTCTGTGGACAGAATTAACAGTTTCACTTGTTTATGTGTACTCGTGCTCGTCACCCTGGGTTTCACTTCTCTGTTTGAGTCACACTTTTCATGAGTTATTTGTGTCATATGACATTCTCCATATCAAGGGCATAGATTTGGTTTTGGCATTGGTGGGGACGGTTGATTCAACCACCGAACCCTGCCCTGTTTCTTTTTTCTTTTTCCTTTTGGTCTTTGCTTCTTGATAAAAAAGGAGAACTATACTTGCCTTTCATGCTTTTAAACCGTTTAAAATTACAATTCATAGTTTTATATATGAATTATATAATGTTAAATTACTATTAAACAAATGGCAAAGTATTTTAGACTTTAGTTTACTTCAGCCATATTCCATATAAACCAGGTATCATACAAAAATAAAAACAGCTTCATATACAGTCAAGACAATAAAAGAATATGACTTTAAGGACTTAACAACATTACTTCAGTTATAGTACACCAACATGTCATATACATTAGCACTAAGGGAACACTGAATGACCTGGTGGTTTTTGTCCATAAAAGTACTCATCTAAGATTACCACAAAATTATTATTATGTGCTTGATGTGCCTCACCTTTGGCCCTGACTCTTCCCCTCTGACTGCACTAGGACATACTGCCAGCTGATAAAATAACACATTGATCCGTGCCATACAAAAAGTGCGACATTTCAATTCAGATTCTTTGTCAAATATACACTTATGAATCAATTTACATCAGCAGCCTAACAATTGTCATGATAATAAATACTAGTTAATCTATAGCACCAGATCATCAGTCAGTCACCTGTGACCTCGCCTCTTCACCTCTGTCCAAGTACAACATGGCAGAGCTGCCTCTGTCACCTGATAAGTAACAGTGAGACATTCCAAATACATGCAGTCACACACGTGCTTCAAATACAGTGATGAACCACCAAGTCATCATCCAATTTCACCTGTGATCATGTATCACCATTACTCTCTGAGCTTTGTGTTGGTTCTTCTGTCACCTGACAAATAGGACATACATGACAATGAGAATAAAATGTGTAGCTGCTTCAGTGTTTCTGTCAATTTGTGCAGATCTTGACTCATCAGTAATGTTTGCAGGGTGAGTGCATTTTTAAAACAATTTGTGCAAACTGCACTACAAGGTATTATAATATTTGCAAAATCATGACTACCTTGTCATATTTTGTTTCAAAAATTAACCCTATGAATAAGTCAGTACCATTAGGATGAAATTATTGTGTCACCAACATTTTAACGTTAGACATATAATTTTAACAGCCTCTGTAAACTAATATCCTGGCTTGCTCGAGGCTGCAGTTTTCTCTGACAGTTTCAATCAAAATTAGAAATGCTACTCTGGGAGACTGAGATAAGTAACAGTGCTGTCTGATGTGCATTTAGTTTTCAAAAAAGTTATTCATGGTTAAATACAATTTTAGACTGATGTGGGCCAAAACCTAGTATAGCCTGTAACGTTATTATGACGGACACATTTTATGAGTGAACTTGACTTTAAGTGACTTACAGGTTTCTTTGAAAAATACTTTCTTATATCCAGGTTCTTCCTTTTTGCTGCAATCCTCCTCTCCTCCTCGCAGTGCAGGCATGCCGCTGCTAAAACTAAACAGAGCTCCCTGAAAGGCACAGCCAATCACATTGGCCATATTTGTCACATGAGGTAGGACTCCAGTAGAGAACGTAAATTAACTATTTGTTCACCGCTGGGTGAAAGAGACAAGACAGATCGTTTTTTTCTTTCTATCTGGTTTGTTTTTCTTTACTCGAAGAGATCAAATTATTGGTGGGGACAATTCAATAATTGCTGGATATTGGTGGGGACATGTCCCTTCCGTCCGTGCCAAATCGACGTCCTTGCTCCATATTCTCCGTCATTAACTCCTCAAACACTGTATGACTTTAATCTGCTAATTGCTTACAGCTAAATCGGAGCAGGTGAAAGACAACCTGGAGAGGTTGAGTTATTTTCTCCAGAAAATATTTTCTGGGGATTATGACATGTGTGGGGAAAGATCATGAAATAGTAAAATGTGTCACTTAAGCATTCAATATGTTTTCTGTTCTTCTCTTGTGAATAAAATATGGTTATATGAGATGTGAAAATCATTGCATTCTGTTTTAATTTATGTCTAAGACAGAATTTTTTCTGGGGGTTGTAATTGTGTTATTATTTTAGATCATTCATTTACTCTAACATTAAACTTTCATTTTTAATAAAGCGTTAAAAATGTGTTTTCTAAATGGACTTGCAGCACAGAAAATTTAAACGGGGGTTCTTGACCGCGCATCAGGCACTGTAGGAGAAACACACAAGTTACTTCCCTGGCGCGCGTCATAATTTTGTCTCGAGGACGGGATGTGGTGTGCTCTTCTTGTATTCACGTGCTCTTCGAGGCGATACGTCAAAGCCACATCTTTCCCGTGAATGAAACCCTGGGCTGAATTAGAACAATAGCTCACTGCTTTGGTTCAATAGGTATAATACAAATTGGAAAATGGAAAGGTTCTTATTGTTGCTTTTCTTCTGTGCATTTTCCTCATCAGGTAAGATCACGTCCACATTCTTCATAATTTCTTTGGACGCACTCGCGCTGTATTTTCACTTCAGTTTCACTTTTACAGCTGAATGAAAATAAGAATTTATTGAGAGGAGACAGACCGTGACCAGTTGTATATTATACATTTGCTTTCATAAATCACGGACCATAAATCAACTTTTCAAAAAATAAAAAAGAACGACGACGAAAAATATAGATCAGATCAGATAAAGAAGGTTTAAATTTGAACTCTCTAATTATTTTTTCTTTTAATAATAAAAGGATTCTTGTCAAGATTCCATGATATACCTTATGACAGGGTATATAGGAGTCATAGTCATTTTATAGATAACTGCATAACTTTCTCTTAAGCTAACTGTTTTGTAGATTCTTTCAAACGCTAAGTACAAACGACGTTTCTGTAATAAGCAGATAAAGAACTCAAACGCAACAACCTGTAAACTAATAGGAAAGCATAAAAAGGATGAAAAACGTGATTTGTTCTGCAGACTTTAAAGACACAGTTTTTAATTTTTTATGTTTTCTGCTTGAGTGTGTCTTTGGACACAGTGACTGGAATGTGTGTGTGTGCATGTATCTTGGTCTGACAGCAGGTCAAGGGGCTTTTATTGTCATTTCAACTATGTACAGTGGTACAGTACAGAGTGAAATGAGACAACGTTCCTCTGAGACGCTGGTGCTACACATGACATGTAATTCACAAACACAGGACTACGTAAAAGTGCAATGTGCAAAAAAAAAAAAAATGCAAGAAAATAAACAAGACAAGACACTGCAACACTAGACAGAACAGGATGATACAGACACAACACAGTGCAGTGGAATACTCAGCATGTGCAAAATGCTGAGTATTGTGCAAAAGTAACTTGGCGTCTGAAGGGGTTTCTGCATGTGTGTGTGTTTGTGTGCATGTGTGTGTGTGTGTATGAGTGTGATATACTGCAGACAAGTATTTGGTAGTAATGTGTAAGACGGTGTGCATGTGTGTGTGTGTCAGTCTAATCACTGAGTGCATGGGAGTCTGTTGGCATATATATATATATATGACATCTGTTGAAGTTCTATGTACGGACAGCATCATCACACTGAAAGAACATTATTTGAAATTAATTTTTATTAATGTTAACATGCTAAATATGACATTAACTCACACCACAAATAACTAAATTGTCTAGCCAGCCTTCCAGAAAGAAATGTTTAGAGGTCCTCCAGGTAATATTCCCAGAAGGTTCTCTTAAGGTCAGTACGTTCTAGGAACCTTCTAAAAAAGTAACCTTTAGGGAATGTACCCTGAAGTTTGAAGGTTACTGGTTGTGGGCAAATCATACTAACCTGGTTACTTAATAAATAACTTTTGCTTAAATAAGTTAAAATCAGGATAAACACTTGCCTTCGCCAGCCTGTTTGAGTTGAATCATAAATTACTCTCTAATGGCACAATATTTAATTGTTTAAACGATTGAAACACTTTAAGCTATTTACGCTTATATACATAAAAATCCTCTCTCATTGGTGGCTTGGTGAAGACTCACTTTGCTGTCCTTAATTCCAGCATCATAAACCCAGGGAGCGTTACCACAGTCTCCACCAACAATACAGTAACTAAGCAGTTTGAGATGTTGCTTAGAAAGCATTTTTCTTGTTAGTCTTTTTGTTGAGAATGTTTATGTCTAATTAGTTAGCATAAACAATTCTTAAATATAAATTTTCTTGAAACTTGAAAGCCTAACAAGTGCATTCCAGTTAGATTGAAGTACACCAAACAATGTTAGCGTATTGTCTGGACATGGATGTTACTTAAAACCCTCTACAGCATAGCATTGCCCTGAGGCAACAAACCACATTTTCATGCCTTACACTGGAACTTAAAAAAATAAATAAATAAACCACTTATTTTTTTTCAAATAATGCTACCAGACACACCTCTTTCCTATAAAATAATGAGTTGAAGGTGGTGTGACTTTTATTTTCTGGGGGAGGACCCCTTTCTGCAAGCTGCACTACATGACAGACCATCTCCATTAGGAGGCAAGATAAAGATCACTATTTTACATGTTTATAGTGAAATAAATGTATATTAAAAATACTTGTATGCACATTAATATGTTAAGAAGCATATTTGATTGTTTGTTCTACTTTTTAAAATTTATTTATACAGTAAAACTGTTAATTTTACAATCTACTCATAACTACAAGACATGGATGTAAATACCTTTTATGGAAGGAAACCAAGGGAATGTGCACTTCCTGTCCTCAGAAAGTGAGGACAGTGAGCTTTCAGGAAGTGACAGTGAAGTAGAGGAGTGGATCCCTGAATGAGGTTTGCGGGACACTTAGGAGCTCAGGGGTCCATTGGTAAAGTAACTGTGTCTGTGTGTATGTTAGTGCCCACATAGCAAGCAGGTCTGGCCAGGATCTGATATCAAGCTGGCACTGCTGGCTGACTTCTGGCATGATAAGACATATGTCATCCAGACATGGGACAGGCCTGGCATAGATGACACTGTCTATGCAATTGCATGCCATATCTGGCTTGATTGTGGCTTGGTTTATGTGGCCCAGGCCTACAGAAAACAGGTCTGGCCCAGATATTGCATCAAGCTGGCACTTCTGACTGACTGATGTTTTGGCAGTGTATGTCAACCAGATGTGTGCCAGGTCTGGCAATGACGCCACTGTTTATGCAATGGCATGTCATATCTCAGGTGGTAGAGCAGGTTACAAACTGATCGGAAGGTTAGTGGTTTGATCCCTGGCTCCTCCAGTCTGCATGTCAAGAGTGTGAATGTGTATGAATGTAGTTAGGAGGCACTCAGTTAAGCGAAAGTGGGTGAATGTGGCATGTTGTTTAAAGCACTTTGAGTAATCTGGGAGAGTAGAAAAGCGCTATATAAAAATCAGTCCATACAGTGTGTCTGAAACTGGCCTTGTGCTGGCCCATGTGTGGGCCACCTCTGGCAAACCAGGTCTGGGCCACCAAAGGCCATCATTCTTTGCGGTATGTGGACCATGTGTAAGCACATTGTGTGGGCCTGATCCAGGCCATACCAATTTTGCTGTGTGGGTGTGTGTGGTCGTGTATTACTTATTGTTGTAGGGACACGAATTTGTTTACACACTCACATTGTGAGGTCTCGCCTACTTTATGGGGACAAATTGCAAGGTAAATCATTCAATTTTAGGGTGAAGGCTTGAGTCAGGGTTAGGGTAAGGTTCAGGCAGGGACTTGTGATGGGTAGAGTCAGGATAAGTCTCCAGAAAATGAATGTAAGTTAATGTAATGTCCCCAAAAGTGATGGAAACACAGTGTTTGTGTGTGTGTGAGTGGGTGTCTGTGTGTGTGTGTGTGTGTGTGTGTGTGTGTGTGTGTGTGTGTGTGTGTGTGTGTGTGTGTGCGTGTGTGTGCATGGGGTTAGAGTCCAGTGTTGGATATTTTGGTGTTTTATTGTTCTGTGAAATGTTTACATTGTTTATTTGTTGTGTATTTATTTGTTCATCCTTGTTGTACTAATACAGCTTATTATAGAATAACTTGGCATTTTACTACTGTCATGGTCCTGAGTCTGAGGACTCTGTGTTTTGTGTTTCTTTATATTATTCTATGTTCTTGTTTATTCTGTTTTGTCTTTTGTTTAGGTGTGCTATGTGTTAGTGTTTTTGTTTCATGCCTGCCTGTGTTCCCTCTGTATGTCCTTGGTGTCACTGTTTCTGTTCATGAGTCTGCCTGTCAAGTTCAGTGTCCTGTCTGGTTCTCTGTCTGTTTGTTTCCTGTTTTATTCTGAAAGTTCATCTCTCATGTCAGTGTTTTCAGTTTTACCTCTCCCCTGTCTCGTTAGCCTAATTTCTCCCAGCTGTGTCTCCCTCCTGTTGCCCATTCCCTGATTACTCCCCTGTGTATTTAAGCCCTGTGTTTTCCTGTGTTGTCTGTTTAATTCCATGTCAGTCTGCATTATTCTATGTTACCTGGTATTCATTCTGTGTCTCTCTGCCATCTCTCTTTGTGCATTTTGCTCCTCCTCCCGTGAGTGTTTCGGTTTAAGTTTTGTTCTTTAGTTTTCCCAGTTTAGGTTTGTTTACTCCCCGCTCTGCTCTTCCTGTTTTTGTCACCTTATCTGTAAATAAACACTCACTCGCACCCCAGCCAGTACCTGCGTTTTGGATCCTTTTTTCAATACTCCACACGACTGCTTCCCAGCCGTGACAACTATTCTTGTCGCACAGTGTTGCCTTGAAGCAACAAACCAATATCTGTTTTTTTTTTTTTTTTTTTTTGGGGGGTGTCAAATTTTATGATTCATATATTATTAGGGATCCTAAAGCTCCCCCAAAATAGGGAAAAAAATTGTTTCCCCAAAATTAAAAAGTCATGCAGTAGAGGGTTAAAGGGTTAATGACAAAACAAATAAATCCTTGAATATAATGCGGACAGTCTTGTAAAAAATTAAACAATATAATAGCAATGTCATCTAATTCAAAGTCTCGTCATTGTTACAGTGAAACACTCCTTGAAGTTTTTCTTCACTCAAACATCTGGAGTCCAGAGCATCCCGGAGTTTGTGGTGGTTGGACTTGTTGATGAAGTCCAGGGAGGTTACTATGAAAGCAACACAGGAAGACCAGAACCCAAAACAGAATGGATGAAAAAACTCATGAAGGATGATCCTCAGCACCTGGAGTGGTACACTACACAATCTTTGGATCTCAAACACTTATTCAAACATTACATTGAGGATTTGAGGAAACGTTTCAACCAAACTAGAGGTATGGATATGTTTTATCTGTTGCTGCAGAATTTTTTTTTATGGTGGTTTGGTTTAAAATAGAAAACTAGTTTTCTATTTTCTAGTTTTTAAAATTAGGTTAGATATAGTAGATATAAAATGTAAAGAATGATCATATGATGTGCTACTTTATGGACAAGTGGAGAGAAAAGAAGAAAATAAAAGAAGAACAGTGAAAAAAGCAGGGAAAAAATGTGAACCTGCCACAGTGAGTGTTTTTTTTTGTGCCAGTAACTGTATGACCCTCTATTTTTTTGTCTGTAATGCTGACATCTCACGGCTTTCTTGTAGTTATTGTGTACTTTTTTCAGGTATTCATATTTTGCAAAAGTTGGATGGCTGTGAATGGGATGATGAGACTGGAGAGGTTAATGGGTTCAATCAATATGGTTATGATGGAGACGACTTTCTAACATTCGACCCGCAGCGACTTATATGGATTGCCCTAAAACCACAGGCTGTCATCACCAAACTGAGATGGGATGGTGAAAAAGAACGACTACAATACAACAAAAACTTTTATGTCCATGAATGCCCTGAGTTTTTGAAGAAGTATGTGCAGTATGGGAAGGATTTTTTGCAGACACCAGGTAGAATTACAGAATCTGATGTAGAAAAAAAATTTAATTTATATGACAATTCAAAGAGAAGGCAACACTTTTCTTTTTCCAGGTTTTCCTTCAGTGTCTCTCCTTCAGAAGACTCCCTCCTCTCCAGTCAGCTGCCACGCTACAGGTTTCTATCCTGACAGAGCTGAGATGTTCTGGAGGAAAGATGGAGAGGAGCTTCATGAAGGTGTGGATCCTGGAGAGATCCTCCCCAACAATGATGATACCTTCCAGTTGAGTGTTGATCTGAATGTTTCATCAGTCACACCTGAAGACTGGCAGAGGTACGACTGTGTGTTTCAGCTCTCTGGTGTGAACGAGTACATGATGACCAAACTGGACAAAGCAGCGATCAGGACCAACAGGGGTAAGATTGGATCCTGCAACAGTTATGAGTAATTTTTACAGAGTAGTTATTTATTTTTTTTAAAAAGTGATTTCTCTCTCACAGCAATCCTCTGCATGTCCTTCTTCATACACTAGTGAATCTTCTCTGTCTTCTTCCTCTTTTCTCCTCTTTTCTTCCTGGCTGGCAGTTCCATCTTCAACATCTCTTGTTCTAATCTAATGTTCTCTGCTGGAGGTTTCTTAAAGCTATGTTTCAAGCTGTTTTTCACATACAGGATCTTGTATATGATCGAGGGATTGTTGCGATTCCTTTCATACGGTGTAACTGTTTTACAATAAAGTATTAAGGTACTTGAGACGATGGTGGATAAGTTGACCTTCGCCATATTTACATTCACTAATCAATCAAACTGTCACAGCCAGCAGGAGCTCACCTTGTGTTGAGAGAATAGTGTCCCAAGTGCAGACATGGAAGGAGACGGAACTGTGTTTTAAACAACCCCTAACCCTTTATTACAGCTGTTTATATGAACAAAAAAAACCCAAAAACAAAACAATGAGAACAGTTGGTAAACTAAAACCTAAACTGGAAAAAATAGGAACACCTATAACAGCTATGAGCATGATTTTGAAGAGGAGCATGACAGAAACTATTAGACCAAGAAACATGAACTAAAAACATGAACACGCCCTGAACAAAATCATAAAAATCCTGGAAGCCTGATGAGACGTGGTGGTAGATAACACAGACAACCTGATAAAGAATGAATAAAACACACAGACTAAATACACACAGTAGGAAGTGGAAACATGTGAGGAAACAGCTGACACGAATGAACATAATGACACCACAGGGGAAGAGTAAAACTAAGCACATTAAACATGGAAACACCAGACTTTCAAAATAAAACAACACTGAAACACTAATGACTCAGAAATTATAGAAGAAACAAAAGTAGAATGAAACTCAACTAAACTCTAATAATGGCTACACAAGAACTAAGGATATATTCAATATGATGTGAGAAATCCAAAAATCCAAAATGAACTCAAAATGCTAGGTCACAGACCCAGCCCCTGACATATAAATTCTCTCAGAAACTCATAAAGAAATAATTACTAATAAATCCGTAAGATGACTTAAAATTGAACACTAATGGTAGATAACTGAAGTAAGCTAAGAGTAATAAAATACTATATGGAGTATTTTTATCTTCAGTGATCTCAAGACGAATATCTAACACTGGAGTATTAACTGAGTATTAGTGGTTTTGTGTTGCATCTTATTTCAATCAAATATGTCAGATTCATCAACTATCAGGTCCTTACTGAGTCATTCCTCACTTGTTCTTTAGTACTCTCATTCATCTGTCCTCTGTATAATAAAGTGTTTCCATGTTTTGTTCAACAGAGAAGCCCGCTGACATCAGAGCTACAGTGGTTGTTCTAGCTATCGTCCTCATTGCAACTGCTGCAGTTGGGGCAGCTGTGGTGTTTGTCACTTACAAAAGAAAGAAAGGTGAGAGATCTGTTGGAGAAATGTTGATTTTAATGTTTGATTGAATCAATACTGACACATTTAACATGAATTCCAAACACCCACAGTGTGAAATAAGAGCCACAGAGAGATTATTATATGACAGTAAACTGATGATGTGAGAAGCATCTGTGTAATAGATGTAATAGAAGTGCAGCGCTGCCAATCTTTGTAGCTGTTTTCATAACACAAACTTTTGAACTCTCTAGCTGTGAACTACATTTTGGGAAAAGATTTTGCTCATGTGGAACAACGTAGAACATATTAATGCGAGCATTCATCACTACTCCCTAAAAAACTTTAAAAAAAACATAGTTTTTATGGTGTCATATGACCTTAGTCATGTGTCTGGTAATGATTTTGGGGTTTGTAAGTTTAAAAAAAAATCAACAACTCGTGATTGTTGCAGTAGCATTTCTTTTACAAACTGCCGGTACTTTCCCTCATTTTCCACCAAAATCTCTGTACCATGTGATTCTGTTTTAGTTATAGCTTCTTAAAAATGTGACTTCCCTATTTATCTTCTAGCTTGCCTGACACTTTGTTTCATGTTTATCTAGAGAGTTGGAGTGTGTTTACTAACAGAAATCAACATTCACTATACATTATAGAAAATATCAGCTTCATCTTTTTGTTCTTACAGCTCCTGCCAATGTCTCTGAATAGTCTGAGACACTAAATCCACAAACCCCCCTGTGTGGCTGATTACCTATGAAAAGATGTCTCAAGAGTGATACAAACATCTGTGTGGACTTCCATAAGTTAATTCTACTTCCAGTGATTTTGGCTAAATTTGGAAAAAATAAATCATCAACCCAAAAGATTATATTACTTTGTCCCAGATTTACAATAAAACTATTTTAAGTTAAAAAAAAAATATTATTATCCTGTCCTGTATGGCAGCTTTTGTTTTCAGGATTATGATCTGAATGCATTATTGTGCCAAACACATGTTGCTTTTCCAAGATCAGCTCTACAAATTCTCTATGAGCTCCTCTTGTTGATGTGTTTCTTTTATCTGTTTATTTATTTCTATTTGTATTATTTCAGTTCTTACATTATATATAGTAAAGTATGATGTATGTAAATCTAGAACATTGTTTTTTTTTTCCTTTAACACTCAGTATTATGTTTTATGTATTCTCCAACACTTTACATCATTTCTTTGTGCTACAAAAAGTTGCTATGCTATTAGGACTTTTGTATTAATAAAGTTTCTTTTTCTTTCTTTCTTTCTTTCTTTTAAAGAAAAGTTCACTCTGAGCTGCTCTGTGTTTGTGTTTCCTTGAAAGAGAGAGAGACTCACAGTGTCATGATTCGTGTGAGTGTCTAGAAATTTCCATCAGGTTCCTGAGCTTCTCTGGTATCCGCCTCTTGGCAGGGCTGCCCCCTCCCCAGCTCCACGCACCTGGATCTGATTCAAAGCTATCGGGCTGATAGATTTAAGCTCCACGTTGACTCTCCTTCACCATCACTTTGTCAACTACTCCAACTTATTAACTAGCTTCCATGATCCATGTTACTGTTTCCTAGTGTGTTACTTACCTTGTTTTCCTGTGCCAGCTCTACTGGACTCTCAACAATTGCTGTTGGCTACAGCTGTTCTTGGATTATTACCTCACTCTGAAATTCTCTTTGAGCCTCACCTGCCTGCCCTCCAACTAGTGATGGCCAAATGAAACGTCCTGAAACACTGAGGCTTGTTTTAAAAAACGGTTGTGCCATGGCGTGGTCTTTCTTTGCCTATGACGTCTAGATGGTGGTACACACAATAGATGAAAAATACATGTAATACACATATAAAATGTACACACATTATGGAGTATGCTTCTGCTGTGACGTCCTGTCTCCATGTAATTAATCACTAGACAGCTGGACAGGTATGTATGTAAGTAAATTTATTTATATGGCACCTTTCACAGACGTGTCACAAAGTGCTTTACAAAGTACTCACATAAATTGTGTGTAATCATAGATGCTCATATATACTAGGCACACTTACACTGAAGTGTTTTATATAATGGAGTCACTGTGTTAAGCATTTGACCTGCATGTTCAAATCACATGACCCATATATTTAGGTCAAACGCTGCTGATTTGCTGAGGAAAAATAGCCTAAAAATAGGGAATGTTTCGAAGTGATGTGGCAAGAGAGAGAGAGAGTTTTGACATTTAGCGTGTTTGGAGTGTGTGGTTAGTGTGTTGTATAGTGTAGTCGATAGGTTTTCTTTAATATATCAGAACACTACTGCTACTGCTGAATGTCACAGCTGTCACACCGTTCAGGCCTGCAGGTATCAGGCTTGTAATGTCCCCCCTTATCTTATAGTGGACTGAAATTATCTCTTGGAGTGACACAAATAATTTGTGTGGCATCTTATTTTATGTGGAACACCTGATTGGTCTGTAAATGGTTGAAATGTTTATATTAAATCATCCCACCTTGGCTGCATTTTAGATAAATAGCTGCATATAATTTTGTTATTTGGAAAAGTCAGTTACTTTTTTGAAGAAGTAACTAGTAACCTTTTTTAGTTAATACTTCAAAGTAACTTGCACAAAAAATTGGTCATTATATACTGTATTTTACAAACAAAAAGTGACAGCACTCTCTCCCAGACCATAGTCAGGAGTTCAGTGCACAGCAGGAGCTTCACACAGGAGGCATAAACAAACAGGCACACACACAAACATGCATTCCTGCCTTCATGCACACATATACAAATACTCAGCACACACCCAACATGGAGACAAACAGAAATGAACACTGTACACCCTTTCACAGTCCCCAAACATACTCTATACACCCAGGTCCAGGTGCCCTCACCCTCAAAGGAGCAATCCACCCCCATACCCAAGAGATGTTGCCTTTTGCTCTGGGATGAAGACAAGCAGGCCGCCTCTAGTCCTGCATCAGCAGGGAGGCCCAGCATTCCAGACCCCGACCAGATGGCCAACTCCTCCTTTTGGCCCCCCACCCCCAATTGTGAACAGAAAACAGGTGTGTGAAGACCTCCCTCCGCCCGCTCATATGTGGTGTTGCTGTGTGCTGTTCTAAAGTGCATTTAAAACTTGGAAGGGACATGGTGCAGGCAGATCCACGTCCTTAAAATGAAAAAAAGAAATACTTCCAAGAATTCCTTCAACAGCTCATCTGGGTTCAAATTTAAGTCGACACAGGCAGCTTTTAGACTGCATTCCTGTCGAACATCAACACTGGTATTCTGGTGGAGATAAGAACTCAATATCAGTTTCCACTTTTGGTTCTATTCAAACTCTTTAAACAATAAAGTAAAAAAAATTAACAGATGAATGATGAAGCAATGTTTGATATCCCACATAAGTGACGTGCAGTGAGGTTCATCATTGGTAAAGCACAAGCACCAACTCCTCTGGGTCAGATCTAAAAATATATGAAATCAAAAATAGAAGCTTTTCAATTTTGCTTTAATTAATTCTAGACTGTTTGACAATATAATTTATAATTCTAACTGTAAAAACATTAACAATTAAAAGAAGATTAGAACTGGGCAACATGGACTTAAAACCCTATCACAATATTTTCTGGTATTTATTGTGATAACAATGAAAGTTAAGATAAAACATAACATTTCAAAATAGTATTTTTGCCTATAAATCTATCAATACATTTAACGCAGAGCCTCACAAATAAAAATATTGAAAATTAAACTTAGCTTCCAGGACACAGGGAGCATGTGAAGCTAACTGGTTCATCTGATCTACTTGAAGAATCAATATGACATTGACTCAAATGTGTTTCCATGTTTTAAATGAACAAGGGCATTGTGCATGGATATGAGTGCCTTTGACCTTAATGGCCATGCTTTCATCTGTAATGTTTTAGTAATTGGTAATTTGTCAACACACTATCAGCACACTGTTTGCACTTCCACAATTAATTCTAGAAAAAAATGGGAGAGTCATTAACAATAACTGAAATTAAAAAAAAGTAGTGCTGTCAGCATTAACTGGTTAACACAGTGTTAACGTCGCTAAATGCGTTAAGACATAGAAATTAAATTATTTCTGTAGGAGACTGTAGGAGGCATGCAGTCTGTTTAATGTTTAATTTTTTTTTACTCAGATAACTTTGGCCCAGCCTAACAGAGCATGGACTTTGGATAAGTCACGTTACCACTCCCAGTTGTTTTTTGTCTGTTGTGTTTCCTGTGTTAGTGAATGTGAAAATGGAAAAAAGATGAATAGTGTGCTCATATTACTCCTCTGCTGCCACGTTGCATCTCCAGGTAAGATCATATTTCAAAAAATATTTCTTCTCGTTTATAGGAAATTTAATTGCATGAAACTTGGTCTTTTTATCTTACACTGTCTTCTGCACCACTGACTGGAGTTTTATTATGACAGAAGCTGTATGTTAGTGCAATGGCAATAAAGGCATTCTGTTCTATTCTGGTGGTGAAAGGAAGATGTGTGCACCACTGAAATGTCACAGTCAGTCTCTGTAGGAGACATATTAATACTGTCAGTGAATGTACTTTTGCTTTAGATTTGGATTTTAGAATGTGGAATGATTTTCTGTATGTGCAGGTAATGTATGTTTGGAGCAGCAGGAATAAAGAGTTACAGAAGAGTTATTAGCAAAAATTAAATTCTACACAACACTAAGATTATTTCATCATTCAGTAGGTTCTCGGTGTCTTTTCACCCTTATACCTTTAAAGACAATGCTAAATCTGAAACAGATTCTAGTTCATATTTAGCCTTCTTAAATGATACAAAAAAGCATATAAAAGGGATCCCTCCTAATTCAAAGTCTTCCTAATTTTACAGTAAAACACTCCTTGAAATATTTCTTCACTGAAAGCCCAGGAGCTCAGAGCATCCCAGAGTTTGTAGCTGTTGCAATTGTTGATGACGTTCAGATAGGTGACTCCAACAGTGTAAGAGAAGCAACACCAAAGAAAGACTGGATTAAATTCTTTGAGGATCATCCGCAGCACCTGGAGTGGTATAGTTTACAATCTCATGACAGTCATCACTTCTTTAAGGCTACCATTGAGACTTTGAGGCAACGTTTGAACCAAACTGAAGGTACGGATTTGTTGAACTTTTTATTGCTGGAATGGTCTGCTTTAAATCATTTTTTAATTTTAATTTAAAAAAACTTTATTTTTGCATTTGAATTGTTTATTTGTGGCAGAGGTGCATTTTCAGGTATAAGCTGTGCTGACATCTTATTGGTTTATCACAGTTACAGTTACTGTCTGTCTTTTCAGGTGTTCATATTTTGCAAAGGATGAAGGGCTGTGAATGGGATGATGAGACTGGAGAGATTAATGGATATGATCAGTATGGTTATGATAGAGAAGATTTTCTAGTGTATGACCTAAAGACACTGACATGGATCGCTCCTAAACCACACGCTGTCCTCACCAAAATGAGATTTGATGCTCATGAACATCAATTTGAATCAAATAAAAACTTTTTAGTTTATCAGTGCCCTGACTTTTTAAAGGAGTATTTGCGATATGGGAAGAGGTTTCTGCAGACAGCAGGTAGAATTACATAATCTGATGACATGTAATAGAATATAAATTTCATGTGGGTTTCTTGCTTTAAAGTTAGAGTAAAATAAAATAAAATTAAGAATGTAACAACTGCCAATCTCTTTCCAGTCCTTCCTTCAGTGTCTCTCCTCCAGAAGACTCCCTCCTCTCCAGTCAGCTGCCACGCTACAGGTCTCTATCCTGACAGAGCTGAGATGTTCTGGAGGAAAGATGGAGAAGAGCTCCATGAAGGTGTAGATCCTGGAGAGATCCTCCTCAACAATGATGGGACCTTCCAGATGAGTGTTGATCTGAATGTTTCATCAGTCATGCCTGAAGACTGGCAGAGGTACGACTGTGTGTTTCAGCTCTCTGGTGTGAACGAGCACATTATCACCAAACTGGAAAAAACACTGATCAAGACCAACTGGGGTAAGACTGGAGAGTTTATAAAACTGCAGCTTGATATTATGCAGTTATTAACTAAACATGTCTTTTCTTCATCTCATGCTTGCTGGTACTGCTGATAGATAAACATGAGTTTATATAAGTGTAGTTTAAGTTTGGGTTAAAACATGATTTAGCCCAACTTGACCGACACGGAACACACAGTGAAGAATGAGGAATGACACGATGATGAGCAAGGGAAGATGCAGGCACTAAATACAGGAGATGAACAGGACCAAGAGGAAACAGCTAGGAGACACGGCTGATACTGATTACACAGATGAGACGGAGGAGCGCATAAAACTGAATACAGAAAACAGGAAACTCAATACACACACAAAGAGACTCAGATAACTGACTGAACAAGAACAGAGGGAGTACAGAACCAAAATCTAACTAGCAACATAATACATGACCAGAAAAAACAAGAACATAGGATAATATTAACAAACACAAACGGCATCAGACTCAGGACCATGACAACTTCAGCGTGCACAAGAAGAGCAACTAATGTCTGAGTAATCTGTATTGACTAAGTAGTAATGGTTTTGTGTCATTTATTGTTTCACTCATATCAGGTCGTTCCTCACTCATTCCTTGGTATCGGCACAGTTTTCTGTTAAATATTATAAAATGCTGCCATGTGTTGTTCAGCAGAGAAGCCCACTGACACTGTGACCTTCATCAGTGCTGCAGTGATTGTTCTAGCTGTCACCATCATCACAGCTGTGGCATTTGTAACTTACAAAATGAAGAAAGGTGAGAAATCTGAATGTGGGAAATATTGAGTTTAGTTTTTGAATTCATCTCAGACATCTTTCTCCCAGATCAGTTTGGATACTAACACAAGAATTTCAAAAATAAAATAAAAGTAATTGTATAAGGCTCAGAGCCACAGTGAGATGATTGCAGTCCCTGACAAAGATGATGTGAGAAGAAAATAGTCAAGAAAATCAAAAAGGAAATGGACACAAGATATCTGTGCAATTAACAAAAAATAAACAAATGACAACGGATATGTTTTATTTTGGTTTGTTTCAGCTAAATGTTCTACATCATTTTCATGATACATATTCTGATCACTTGAATGCCTCTGATCGCTCACTTTGATAGCTGGGAAGCTGGCAAACAACAATCACTACAAATCATCTCCTTCAAAAGGTGTTAATAGAATGTCAAATATAATGTCAGTATTATCTTTTAATTATATAGGTTTACTTATGGTAGAATGCTGCATGTAATCATTTGTGTTTAGAAGTATGTAGTTGATAGTATCCTGAAAGAATGTCTCATCCTAGGAAGCTTGTGTGGTTCCAGAGTGTTCTGGTTTTCACACCCACATCCTAGGAGCATGGGAGAGGTCGTACCTTCTTTTATTGTTTTATGATAGGATAAACGTATCTATATCTGTTTTACTCTAAGTGCATTTTGTTTAGATGAACTGCTGGACTTCCAGGCCAGCAGGTTTAGGAAGTCATTTTATGGGTTCACATACACACACCTAAACATCCACATTCCAATGTAAAGAACAAACACCCACTGATGTATAAATAAAGAACAGGGCAGTGGCACGGCGCGAGTCTCAGAGCCCGCACTTCTGTGCGAGTTCTGTGGCTGCCCTTGCTTGCAAGTAACTAACTGCAGTGTGTGTTTCTCCTCTCTGAATCTCAACTGAAGAAGTGTTTTAGAATAAATCTCCTGACAAAAGGATAAAATATTTGTAAACTGTGTATTTATTTATTTTTTATCTTCCAGCTCCTGACGATGGCTCTGAGCAGTCTGAGAGACTAAATCCACAAAGCTGACTGTCCTGCAAAGAGTTCTTCACTTCACTGTCTGTAGGACTTTCCTCCAGCTGCTGTTTTTTATTTCATAGTTCAAAGAAATGTGTTAAAAACACCATTAAATAAATAACACACAGGTAATGTTCACTGTGAACAGACTGCTATACTTGCTGTAAATTAGTGCATGGTCATATATTTGTATCTAGCTGCTGTGTGTACGTGTTTCACGCATTTTTGATTTTATTCTGCTTCAGTATGTAATCACTGTATCATTGCAGTGTTTTCACAAGTCTGCTAAACACCAAATGTTTCACCTTCATTGATAGTTAAGCATCTGATAAAGACAGTTTTTTAGACCTGAAGTGTGTGATTTCACTGAGACGTTGGCAGTCTACAAAGCATGTGGTATTTTCCAAATGACACCAAAACATCTGAAGGATGACGGCAACAGACTCTCATTTGGAAATGAAATGTTCTTAGTTTATTATTTTATTCTTCTGTGAAAATAACTAACCCGGGATTTCCTGCATTTGATTTGTGAGGTCACATGACCCTGATCTTTCACCACCTTTGGCTACGTCCTAATTCAAACAAGGAAAACTGTTGTTTTGACCCTACTATAACGTCCTTACTGTGTTCTGTCTCATGTATACAAACTGATTAAATAACTTGATGTTTGAACATTACTGATATCATGTAGAAAATATTTTTGTTTTAGCTCAGAAGGTAAAGTTTTATATGAGGAATCGTATAAATTACAACTGCTATAGGACATAATAATATTTTACTATCAGATGGAAATATCAGCAAGGATCGGATAATAAACTGCTTGAAGCTGCAAGTAAAAACAGCTTGACACTGTTCAGATTAGCAAAAAAGAGAAAACATGCAAAATATATCACTGATATAAGAGTTTGTTTCTACAGTTTCTGGGCTTCTGCCACAGCAGTTCTTGGTTCCAACCAAACATAAAGAATACCCTTAAGCTGCAGACCCTGAATTGGGACACAGCCCCTGAATTGGGACACAGCCATACATACATGTTTTGGTTTGTGCAACTGGTCCTTCCGGTTATTGTCTCCCCAGAAACATTTCCGTTGTGTTGGGTGTTCTTTTGCAGCATTTTTCTTTTTGCAGCATTTTTCTTTTTGCAGCATTTTTCTTTTTGCAAGTGTTTTTCTTTTTGCAGCATTTTTCTTTTTGCAGCATTTTTCTTTTTGCAAGTGTTTTCTGAAGTTGCAGTCCGTTTGGCCTCTCAGGGCCACCGTACTTTTGGATTTAGTCCTTGCATTGCAGGTATGGCGTTTGTTTATTTCAAACGTAAGAAAGTTGTGATGGGGGAAATTCAAATGGGGAAACACTATATTTAGTTTATTTTTTTTTAATTTGTGTTTTAATCCATACTGGGAAATTTAACATAGGTCCAAAGACCCACACTCTGAAATAAATCTAAGTCTCAGAGCTACAGTGAAGTGACTGTATTACAGTAGACTGAAGATTTTAAAGGAAATGATCATGTCTTCCACCTCCTAATATCTGCATGAGTAAAGAGCTGCAGGCTTCCATAGCTGTTAAAAAACAGGAACTTATCAATTCCTTACCTGTGACATACATTTTGGGAAAAGAGGGGAAATGGTTATGTGGATCAGTGTAGAGCAAATGCCGGCATTTAACATGCAAGTCACACGCATATTTTTTTGAGTGCCGTTGTTTATACTCCTTAAAAACATCACAGAAAACTAAAGCTTGTTTTTATGGTGTCATGTGACCTATAACTTGTAGAGCTGTCTGGTAACAAGACAAGAGTATAACAACGATTGTCCCTGGGTTTCTGTTAAGAGTTTTCACTTCTCTGTTTTCTTGTGGTATGTACTGTCCTTTGACTGTCCACAGTCTGTATCCTCAATGAAAAAAGAGAAAGAAAAAAGAAAATCATCAGATTCTTCCAGTAGTTGGTGACAATTTACTTGTCAATGTTGTGTTATTGTTGCATTTCCCAAATCCTTAAAATTAATCCCTGATTGTTCACATTAAATTCTCAGTCCGTTCTTCTTCTGGGTCACTCAGAGTACATATGTGCAAACCTTCATCTAATAATTGATGTCATATTTTAATCAGACTCAATAAGATCAATGATTGCAAGGTATAAAATAAATAAATAATAAAATAATTAAAAAATAATGATGTGTTGCTTAAGTGAATTTCTCAATGAGCTGTATGATTTGATGTAGCTGCAAATATTTTCTGGCACAACTTCACCTGCTTCCAAGGTGCATGGAGAGGATGAAAGGATTCACAAAGCAGGAACTCCAGCAATGCTTGAAGGGAAATGAACAACTTTAATACAACTTATGTCTGAAAATAACCCCCATGCATGTGTTATTTTCAGACATGTTCCCCCCCTCCTCATCAGTCTGGTATTTGCTTGCGCGTGACTTAGCCAATTAACCAATACCTACCTATTATATGTCAGCTGACCTATCTATGAAGTTTTGATTGGTTAATTTGAATTTTGTTCTGTTTCCTGTCTTGTATTTAAGCAATTTTTTTTTACAATGTTTTACTATGACCCTGATGAAGGCCACAAGCCGAAAGGCTATGGTCAATTATTAAAGTAGTTAATCTCCCTTCAAGTGTTGCTGGAGTTCCTGCTTTGTGATTTGATGTAGCTGTAATTGCATTTAAAACTGGCTGATATTCTTCATGAAATACAAAAATGTGTCACTTTAAGCATTTAATATATTTTATGTTCTTCTGTTTTGAATACAATAAAATGATAAAATCATTGATAAATAATAGACCTTTATCAGGTTTAAGACAGCATTTTTTTAAGTCTTGCATCTACTGGGCTATTATTATTTTAGATAAGTCAAAATCAAGTAAAGTACATGCAAAGTATTAAAGTTGATTAAAAAACTTACTTTCGATACTTTAACATAAAGTTTTCATTTTTAATAAAGCACAAGTGTTTTGTAAGCGGAGTTGTGGGCGGCTCTTGACCGCAGTCTCCAGGATAGGATGTGATGTTTCACATGCACTTTGATATCATAAATCAACGCTACCTCTGTCACGTAAATGAAACCCTGGGCTAAATTAGAACAATAGCCCACTGCTTTGGTCCTATATGTATAATCCAAATAAAGTTACGATGGGAAGGTTATTATTGTTGCTTTTCTTCTGCCACTTTTCATCATCAGGTAAGATTACGTCCTACATTCTTCATATTTTCTCAAGGGTTTGACAGTCGCCAATAGTTTTCATTGTAATGCCCGGTTGGTCCTCGGTAGCAACTCTGGCAGTCGCTACACTGGGAACTTTGGTTGTGCAAACATGTTTAAGATCACTATTTCACATTCATATGTTGATTAAAAAAAATGCTGTCATATCCTCTGAATATTATACAAGACGTTTTCAGCAGGAAACTGGGACCGCCAGACTTTAAATACATGGTTTTTACTTTCTTTGTAATTAATAATATATCAATTTAAAAAAATTTGGGTCCCATTTTTCCCTAGGGTAACACGAGGGTTAAAGACTAAACACTAAGCTGTTTACACTTATACATAAAAATCCTGTCTTATTGGTTGCATGGTGAACAATTAGAAGAACTGCTTTGTTGCCCTTACTCCCACCATTATAAACCCAGGGAGAGTTACTTTAGGCTCCACCAACAATACAGTAACTGAGTAGTTTGAGATGTTGCTGAGAAAACAGTTTTTTTTCTCTGTCTTTCTGTTGTTTATTTCTCATTAGTTCTAATTGATCAAGATAGAGCAAAAACAATTCCTAAATATATACTTTCTCTTGATTGGAAGCCAAAAAAGTGCATTCAGGTTTCATTGGAGACAAAACAACATTAGCATATTATCTGTGATATCAGTTAAACTTTTGTTTTGAAAAGGATTTAAAAAAATACAAATTACTTAAAGGGTTAATTACAAAACATATGAATCCTTAAATATAATGCTGAGAGTAGTTAAAGAAAGTCGTCTATATAACAGCAAAGCCATCTAATTCAAAGTCTCATCATTGTTACAGTGAAGCACTCCTTGCAGTATTTCTTCACTCAAACAACTGGAGTCCAGAGCATCCCTGAGTTTGTGGCTGTTGCCCTTGTTGATGGAGTTCAGGGAGGTTACTATGATAGCAGCACAAGAAGAGCAGAACCCAAAACAGAATGGATTAAAAAGCTCATGAAGGAGGATCCTCAGCACCTGCAGTGGTACGCTGATCAATCTTTGCACACCAATGAGGTTTTCAAACATTACATTTGGAGTTTAAGGCAACGTTTCAACCAAACTGGAGGTATGGATTTGTCTCACCTGTTACTGCTGAAACTTTTTGTATTTATCCTAATTTGGTTTAAAATAGAAAACAAAGTTTTTTTTTTAAATTAGATTGCAACGTATGATAATGAGATCTGCTACTTTACTTAGAAAAATGAAAAACAGTGAAAGATGCAGAGAAAAAAAATGTGAACCTTCCACAGTGACCCCAAGTTAGACTGATTTTGGGGCCAGTAACTGTTTGATCCTCTATTTTTGTGTCTGTAATGCTGACATCTTACTGCTTTCATGCAGTTTTTCTGGCTATGTCTTTTTACAGGTGTTCATATTTTGCAGAGTATGAATGGCTGTGAATGGGATGATGAGACTGGAGAGGTTAATGGGTTCATTCAGTACGGTTATGATGGAGAAGATTTTATAGCATTGGACCTGCAGAAACTGACATGGATCACTGCAAAACCACAGGCTGTCATCATCAAACTCAGATGGGATACTGAAAAAACTCGATTAGAACACAATAAAGAACTTTTCATCCATAAATGCCCTGAGCTTTTAAAGAAGTATTTGCAGTATGGGAGGAGCTTTTTGCAGACAGCAGGTAGAATTACAGAATCTGATGTAGAAAAAAATAGAAAATTTATGTTGCAATTTAAAGACAATGTAGCAACTTCCTATCTCTTTTCAGTCCTACCTTCAGTGTCTCTCCTCCAGAAGTCGTCCTCCTTTCCAGTCAGCTGCCACGCTACAGGTTTCTACCCTGATGGAGCCGTGATGTTCTGGAGGAAAGATGGAGAGGAGATCCATGAAGGTGTGCATCACACAGAGAGCCTCCCCAACAATGATGGGACCTTCCAGTTGAGTGTTGATTTGAAACTGTCAGTCACACCTGAAGACTGGCAGGGGTATGACTGTGTGTTTCAGCTCTCTGGCGTGAACGAGGACATCGTCACCAAACCGGACAAAGCAGCGATCAGCACCAACTGGGGTAAGACTGGATCCTGCAACGGTTATGAATCATATTTACAGAGTAGTTATTTATTTCAAAAAGGTGACTACTCTGTCACAGCATTCTGATTACAAGGAGAACTGCCAACTCTTGAGCCACAATCATAAGAATCAGTTTATATATTTTTCCATAGCATTACATTTGAATTTAACAATTCAATCTTTCAAATAACACATATTTGTGAAATTATGATACATTTGTGAATATACATATGTACAGACAAATACATTTAAAAAACAAGATTATTATGTTTTATTATATTTACAGTGATATTATGTTAATTTACATTTGAAATGTGAAATCACAGTCTATTCATGTAAATTTAATGATATTCTAGAAAAACAACAAAACTGTAAAATACACAGTAAAATACTTTAATATTAGGACTTTTTCTTACAGTGTGGATAAGCTGACCTGTGCCACATTTACATTCACCAATCCAATCAAACAATACTTTTAGCAGCTGATCAATAACTAATTAATACCAAATCAGTAAGATGCTTCACTGAAAAGGGAACATAAATGACAGAGAACTGAAGTAAGTAAAACGTAATGAAATACTATATGTAGTGTTTTTTAGCATAAGTTTGCACAAGACGAATGTCTAATGTTGGCGTATTAACTGAGTGTTAATTGATTTGTGTTGCCTCTTATTTCAATCAGAGATGTCAGCTGCATCTACTATCAGGTCCTTATTGAATCATTCCTCACTTGTTCTTTAGTAATCTCATTCATGTGTCCTCTGTATGATAAAGTGTCTCCATGTTTTGTTCAACAGAGAAGCCCACTGACATCAGAGCGACAGTGGTTGTTCTAGCGATCGTCCTCATTGCAGCTGTTGCAGTTGGGGCAGCTGTGGTGTTTTTCACTTACAAAAGAAAGAAAGGTGAGAGATCTGTTGGGGAAATGTTGATTTTAATTTTTGAATTTGTGTTTTAATCAATACTGACACATTTCACATTAAACTGAAACACTCAGTCTGAAATAAGTCTCAGAGCCAAAGTGAAATTATTATATTACAGTTGACTGATGATGTGAGAAGCATCAGTGTAATAGATAATTACAGAGCAGCTGATCTTCATAGCTGCGCAGAACACGAACATTTAAACTGACTACCTGTGAACTACATTTGAGGAAAAGAGTTTGCTCATGTGGAACAGCGTAGAACATATTACTGCTCGCATTTAGAACATAAATCACACTTATAATCTTATCAATACGCTCTAAAAACATTAAGCATCACAGGAACACTTGTTTTTATTGTGTTGTGTTATTGTATTTTATGCTGTTGTGTTCATGGCTGCTTGATGAATGTGACTTCCCTATTCATATTTCTGCTTGCCTGACTCTTTGTTGCATGTTTATCTAGAAATCAACATTCACTGTACATTATAGACAATTTTAGTTTGATCTTTTTGTTCTTACAGCTCCTGCCAACGCCTCTGAACAGTCTGAGAGACTAAATCTACAAACATGACCACCATGTTTATGTATTGCCCCCCTTTATTAAATCTTTTGCATAATAACTAGGGATGGGTACCCTAGTTATTACCGGTATCCGGTGCCATAAAGGCACTGATTCTGACATTAACGGTAGTAACCAGACCGAAAAGCAGCACACATTTCGGTGCTTTCTTTCGGTGCCCCCCCCCCCCCCGAGATGTCATACACTTTGAATTCTAGCCAATCATTTTACCTTTGCAAGCGTAGTAGGCGGGGCTAGGTACGTACGTTCTTTTAGAGCAGAGCTACAGATTAAAAATGCCCAAGGCGAAGCGGTCAAAAGTCTGTCTGTACTTCACAGCAAAAAAAAAAAAAAAACTAATTTGAAAAACTACTTTGTGAAAATCTGGGAATCTGTAATTGATAACAATATAACACACTGCTTAGTCACCAGTGAATAAGAGTAAAACAGAAGCTACAGCTGTATGTTTTGGTGAATTTGACCACATGTCCACTCTCACCTGTTTCTTTTTGTTCTTTTTGCTCTCTCTCTCTTTGCCTTCTGTCAAAAAGTTAAATGTTACAGTGAATAAAAGACATAAACTGATTCATATAAGTTTATAGCAATATTCCAACTAACAGGTAAGATCAGTTTGCCTTGCTGCGACCTGGATCTGGAACTGTAAACAAACACTGAAGCCCAATTCCACCAGAATAGGAATGCACATTTTAACAAACTAAAATAATAATGCACATCAGCTCCTTCCCTGGCAAAAGTATTGACAGAATTTAATATAATTACTTTGAACTGTGAAGCATGCTTTGTTGTCTGAAAAATTTATAATAACGCACACATTAAGAGTTTGGATAGGAAGGCAGTTTGGTAATACACACTGTTTTTTCTATTTATCAACCAAGAAGTTCAAGCTGTCACACTATGACAGCAACATAAGAAAGTAGCCCAAAACACTTTTTGTTCTAATTTACTGTAGATGTTACAAACAAGGACGATCAAGGTTGCAAGCAATTGCAAAAGCATCAGAGATGCCCCACATATGACCAAAAGGATAAGCCACTGACCAAACAAAGCACACACACAATAAAGACTGAGAGGTACACAGATCCATGACAAGCATCTCCATGCTGTTGTTCATTATTCTTCACTGACCAAAGGAAAACATGAAACATTTTTTTAAAACTGGATTTTCACCAGCCAACAGAGATGCTGGTTGCCAGGGAAGGTAGGCCTGGCTTCCTGGCCTGGTGAATTGAGTGGAGAATAATTAAATGTCATATTAAATACTTAATACTGAAATGTACACTTAACTGTACCTTTAACTGTGCAGGACTAACACTGTAACTTCCACTAGGATACCACTAGACCTGAACCTCTGTCAACACGCTCTTTAAGCTGCTGGCTCCTTTCTACTGAGCACTTCCAGGAACCTATCTGAGCCATAAAAGTTTCCTTTTTTCTTGCTATAAGTTCTTCAGCAGGGAAAGGGACAGCTAAAGATTTTCTTGTTATGTCCCACCAAAAATAAAATAAAAATGAATTTATAAGTGGTACAACAGTAAAGACTACCACACAGATTATAAATTGAAAAATTATGTGCCTACAGTTGAGTAATATGCACTCTAATTTATGTAATCAGATAATATATTAATAACCTACTAGAGCAAACTTAAAAAGTGTGTAATCATTACCTCTTATTGTCCTCCTATTATCCAATTACATAAATTTCACTGTAATATTACTCAACTATAACCATTGTTGCTATCATGATATTTCTTGGATATTAAGTGGTTATTATTAGGGTAACTAAGTGGTAACAACTTAGAAATGACCATATTATTACATTCTTGTTTCCGCCTTGTTACCTAACTATTACCACTTTGTAATAGAAACATCACTGTCTCCACAGCCAAAGTAGTTTGCTTTGGGCTAAGTGACTTACAAATCCAAGAAAACAAGTAAAACTAAAAACTATTAAAAGAAAAGAAAAAAAAGATATTTGAGATGTTTTGATTTTTGTCCTGCTATTTTTTTTTAGAAATTGCAAAGCTGAAAGACTGCTTTGTTTAATAATGTATATTCTCAGTTATAATTCACTCTTATGTGTAAAAAACAATATCTTAAATGACGCTCTATTTCTGTTTCTTTAGAGATTAACCAGTACTGATGTGTATTGGGGTTAAGTGAAAGAAAATGTCACAGGTTTCTAAGTTTTAGCAACAAGAGACACATTACTGATACAATGAAATACACTGAATCATGTAGCAGTCCCTTTGTCATGATTTTTTCCACTGGAAAAACTTGTTGGAAAATGACTCAAAAATGTCATGAAAAGGTGGTTACTGTAATTGTGCTTACTGTGTGTAAGATAGGAAAAAATATTGCTCTTTACATTTCAAGTGAGTATAAAAAACTAATCATGTCTTTCACTTTGACATTTTTTTTCCTTTTCCCGTTTTAAGAAACATGCAAGATTTTGACATTTTATCTTGATCAGTCATTCTCAAACTCTAGCGATACATGGTCTCCTTCTAGTGGTACGCAGGAAGTCTTCATTATCTTTTTAAGATTAAATAACATAACATTTATACACATTTAATATTAATATATATTATTTAAAATATAATAAATTATTATGCTGTGATCTTCTCAGTATTGAATGCATGAAATTTTGACATCTCAGATGACATCTTATAACAGAGTACACGATGCTGAAAGACAAATGTAATGTTTTTTTCTGAGGCAGGCGAAGTCAGTGTTTCACTTCTGCGCTGTAGCCAAAGCCAGTCTCCCAAAAGCTGGTAAGTCAAACACAACTGTGTCTACCATTAGTTAAAGAGTTAACACGCAGGGAGAAGGCTGCCAAACATTTGAACTTTGTGCCACTTTCCAACGACACAGTGTCACTGCTAATACGATCCATGATGTTAAAAACTCATTGATCCGATGCCTGTCGCTCGGTCAGGCCTCTTCCGGGGCAAAGGGGCCCTCGGGCCTCCGGCCTCGGGCCTGCAACTCGGTTCACTCTGGCACAGCTGGCTGCCGGCAGAGCCGGCGGGCACGCCCGGTGCAGCCCCTCTGGCTTCTGCTCCGTGGCTACTGGGTGACCCCTCATCTGGGGATCTCCTCAGCCCTTCCCAGGAAGGTGGCACGGATGCCCCTCCGGTGGTACTCCTTGGGCTCTCGCACTCTGGGTCCTCTGGATGTCTGGAGCCTGGATCTCCTCCATGCCTGCTTCATGCCCTGGGGACGGGGCTATGGGCCTCCACACCCTAGCAGACCGTTACATGGGGAAACCTTTTGTATACAAGCGCATTGATCCACACAGGTGTGCACACGGGTGTTCACTGTTCGTGAGACATAAACTACACCTTTCTTAGCTGCTACTTCAAAGCACATTGTGCGCTGTCTGTCCTGCGTGCTGCACAACAACTTTCAATATTTAGTATTTACTGCTGTTCACACTCAGCTAGATTAACGTGATGGTGTTGTGTTTAGTATGTTGCTTTGTTTTTTGTTTGGTTTTTTTTGCTTGTCTTCTCTTCTTTTTCTCTCAACAGGTGATCCAGGAGATTTTTTTTTTTCTTTCTCTTTGTCTTTGTAAGTGCCCTTTCTCACTGTCCCTTTTCCTTCTGTTTTTCTTTTCCTTCCTCTCTTTCTTTCTCCCTTTCCTATCCCCCAGTCATGTCTGTCCCATCTGTAACAACTGAAAATAAAATAAATAATAACAACAAAGTTTGATCAAATGGAGCAATACGGCAATGCCATGATGATCCATTTGGCAAAATAAATCCATTTGGTATCCTTGTTGGTCTTCAGACAACAATTCTGACGGCTTAAGAATCAAATGGGACAGACAAAAAAAAAACAAAAAACAAAAAAAACTCATTGATCACATTAAAAGTAGTTGCTATTTTTCTATTCAGCTGCATCATGCTAATAGCTAGCAGCTCAATGTCCTTATCACAGAAAATCTCTTTGATATTTAGGTGTACAGAGTTGTATTATCATTCATAAACACAGCCAGACCCGCTTGTCTATTCTTCCCGCTATCCTTGTTGTGTCAGCCTGAAGTAGATAAAAACTGTCCATGTTTATGTGTTTGTCCAGAGTTACTATGGTAGCCACGTCTCACACAGGATAATTAAGCTGCTCTCTCTTCAAGCCCCCTGATGCTGGGTAAGGGACACCAAGTCGTCAACATTTTGGCAAAGGATCTCACGTTCGCCATGATGGACGGGATGATGGGTCTCTACCTTCTCCTCTGGTTTGGGTGCCTGATGTTGTTGTGGTTGCCTTATCTGTTTCTCCTCAGCTTGCTGGGAAAATCAGGCGGCTCGGTGGGAGGCAGCACCAGAGAGCTCTTCAGCCTTTTTAATTCAAGGTGCTCCAAAGGCTTGGGGAGCAGGGATGCCACCTCAACCTAAGTAGGGCGATGTATGTACTGGGATGTCTTTTGTGTCTCAGCTGCAGGGGAGAGGTGGAGTAGCTAGTTCAGTGTGTGGTGTCAGGGCTGATCCACACAGCTGAACTCCATCATCTAATTATTATTTTTTTCTGACGAAAATCAGAAAGATGTTTAATTGAGGCTCCTCTTCTATCAGTCCATCAGCAGGCAGAAGCAGCTGTGTGCTCAATTCCTCTTTTAGAGTCTGAAGACTTAAATGGGCTGAAATTGTGGTCATAAATATTTTGTACTTGTAAATCACGATTTGTATGTGTAAAAGAATTTGTGTCTGTGTACTGCACTAGATGCTCTACCTGCATCTAGTGCAGGTAGAGCTGCTGCAAAATCCCACAGAGCTCAGCAGCCAACGCAACAAATTCTGGATCCTTGGCTTTTGGTTAGTAGGAAGGACCTTTATGCTGCGCACTGTGACTCACAGCAGTGGTCCCGGGTCAACCCTGACTTTGTGTTAAACTAATCCTAAAGTACTAATGGTATTTCTAACCACTGATATACCACAACTTTATCCTTTCAACAGCTACTGAAAGTTAGGGGACCTAGCTTCTATCGGATATTTAAATAGAGATCCTCCAGCTTCAAACTGTATTACCCTTCAAGGACCTGCAGTTCAAAAAAGCGCCCCGCCGACAGCTAAACCCACCTGTTCTCTGATTGGATAGTTAAATTTGTGATTGACATGACATTGACCAATCAGATGAAAGGAAGAAAAACAGGGTCAAAATTCATTCTTGTAACTTGAAACTTGGGTGCAGAGTTTCACACGTATTTTTTGGCTCAGTCCACACAAATCTTTTTTACACACACACAAATTCGTTTTACGCATACAAATCGTGACAAGAACATCTAAGTACTCTCATGTGACACCGTTGCTTATACAGCTGCACTGGCTCCCCGTTGAATTCAGAGTCCATTTTAAGATACTGGTTCTGACATTTAAAGCTCTTCAAGGATAAGCACCAGCCTATATCAGTGAACTTTTACAGCCCTATGTCCCTAGTAGGTCCCTGAGGTCTTGTGATCAGGGCCTACTTGTTATTCAGCATACTAGGCTGAAAACCAAGCGTGATAGAGCTTTTGCCACTGTGGCCGCCAGACTGTGGAACTCTCTTCCTCAGAACTTAAGATCTGCAGACTCATTGATTACTTTTAAAAACAGCTAAAACACATCTTTTAGAATTGCATTTTGTTAACTTTGGACTGCTTCTGTTTTATACCTTAGAAGCACTTTGTGATATTTTATCTAGAAATGTGCTATATAAATAAAATTTTACTTACTTACTTACAAGTACAAAATATTTATGACCACAATTTGAGCCCATAGACTTGCAACTGCTTCAGGAAACAAGATTGACACAATGAGAACATTTAGCTGCTGATTTACTTGCTTCATTGGCCCAACTTCCTGCAGGCTATATCAGATATACTTCAGCAGTGTTTCTGGAATTGTTAATCTACTCTAACTTTTATTCTTTGTATTTCATTTGCTTTTTTTCTCCTTTAACTATTGCAAACAGAATATACAACAGGATTCATTCCCACTATTGTTGAAGAAACATTTTCCTTCTGCGTTGTAAATATATATCAGGATTTGTTTGTACATATCATTTCTATTAATATTTTAAAAAGCGACTTTTATTCTTACCTGTGTTTAGTCCGTGTTATACCCGGTCTCTTCAGTTGTCATGGTTACTAACCTGCTAATGCTTGGAAGTCTTCTCATGAGAGCAGGAAGGGGACAGCAGTTGAAATGCCTTCTATTAGATTATAGAGTGAAATTGCTTTAACCCTTGGATGCACAACCTACCAATACCTACACTCTTCCACGAGTGGGGTCAAAAATGACCCCAAATAGAAACAATGCGTTTTGCTATAAACTCAGTTGTTATTCTTCAAAATCTTTAAAACAATGAGTTGTAATATTTTCATATTTGAGTTATTCCTTATAAAACATGTTTGTGACATGAGGCCCTTTGCATTTTTATTTATTTTTTCATTAATTTTAAGAAATTGCAGTTTTGTATCCTTGTATCACTTTTGTATGCTTGCTCTGCATTTACTGCAGAAGCTGGGTCTTCCCTCTGAAAGGCACAAGTTGTTCATCCACTGTAACACAATCACTGAGGATGAATTTCTGCCTGCAGTTGACCAGGAACAGGCCCCATATGTAGCGGAAAGCTGCCATGTGGTTTGTTTTCAGTTGGTAGGCTCTGGTCCTCTTGTCATCAAAGTGCAAGAAATGGTGAATATGTTCAAATCTTTCAATTGACATAGTGGCCTTGTAAAATGGGTTATGCAGAGGACTCCCAAAAAACACACCGACTGGTACATCGCAGTTCTTCTCACTTCCTGCAAGAATGGTCAATCAAATGAAGGCTTGGAGCTTATGTTTGATTAAAAATTTTTCACTCTTTCCCCTGTCTATGGCTTCTCTTCGTGCCTCCATGTTTGTGCATGTCAGCACCTCCTCTATTATATTATCAGACATGAACATCTTCCATGCATCTATTGGGGAAACAGTACTAAACCCAGGTGCAAGCCCTGGCCGACTAATTTACAATATTGTGGCTAGAGCAATAAGAGGGGCTCATTCTGTTAGACTCAATATTCATTTCCTCTTCAGAGGACTCCTCTGTATCTGATTGGCCTTGTTCAGTGTGGGGGACAATAGTCTGGGTCATCTATATCTTAGATGTTTGATTCTGAGTCAGTGCCTCCGATGGGCTCTTCATCTCATCCGTCCTGGATCATTTGTAGGGCCACAGGGATCCTAGCTGGCCTCATAGCAGCCATGTTAAATTAAAAATTATATTATTTAAAAAAAAAATCAAAAACAAAATCAGAAAGGACAATGTTTGAAATGCACAGGAAACTACAAACAGGGCTGCACATAAATGGTCCGCAGGTGCACATTCGCTGTCAAAATAAAAGACGCATACCAGATAAGAAGTTGGGATGCGCATTTGCGTACATAAGATGTTCTGGAGGAGGACAGACATTTGTTCAGAACTCTTAAAGATGTCGAAGAAGCAAGCTCCGTAAGCAATTACTTTGGTGTTCCTCCACCGCAAAAGAAGCGTGTATTCTCTGAATTTCAGGGAATACTTTTATTTTGACAGCGAATGCACACCTGCGAACCACTTATGTGCAGCCCTGACTATAAATCATGTTACTGTGTAAAAAATTAATTCTTGATCCATCAGAAGTGTAAGTGGGACAGTCAGAGTTGCTAAGAATGAACCATACGTTCTCACTCCCAACTCGTCAAACGTGTGACGCATGGTCTGGCTCCCTCTGCTTCACTTATCGCCGCGCAGGGTACACCCCTCGCATCGACAATTTACGTGCAGGGTCCTCCACATTAACATTATTGATACTCGCTGACTTTTAATAGTCATTCTATAAATGCTGTCCGTTTAAATGGTCTTACCTGTAACACTGCTGTATCCACCGGATTCCAGCCAGAGTGGATTCTGGAGTCTTCCCACGCTCCTGTTGGTGATCCTCCATCTGGATGGATGATAACAACCTTCTGAACAATCTAGCAGGTGGAGATGGCCCAAAACTATGGGACTGATTTCTGCTGATAACGCCTGATGGACTGACAACATCCGAAGTGGGTGAATAAAGTCACCGTGTCGCTAGCTGTGCCATTACCCAGCATACACCTCTCCCTCCATAAATGCAATAAACGATACAAAAGTAATGGCCTATAATTAATTTATCTGCTGTATCTGCTGTTTCTCAGGTAGTTTTTTACATTATATAATATACTGTGTTCAGTACACGTCACTACAATGTGATTTCAGAAATATATAAATACATGAACAACAGGCTCTTGCGCGGAAATCTCTTTTCGTCAATAAGCAACGTTTAGGGAGCTCTATTCAATAGGTGGACCCTGCACGTCAATTCTCGACGCGATAAGTGAAGCAGTAGGAGCCTGACCATGCGTCACACATTTGGGAGCCTACTGTCATGGCGGAAAGGGGCGTGGCCCACCTCCAGTGACATCACGCTCCAAAGCCCTATTGCCTCACTGCGAGGAGTAAAGGCTGCTTGGCACACAGGGAGGGGTGGGTGGCCAGGAACTCTCTGGCTGGCTGGAGCCTGATAACCAGCTCGCAAAATAAAACAAAATAAAAACTTACCAACAAACACACACACACACACACACACACAAAACCCCAACGGACGTTATGATATAGACTAGTAATTTGCACTGATTTCTAAATTCTATCAAACACATATACACAAAAAGTGAGCTTGAGGGCCCTGGTGCACACAGATAACTATAAACATGACCAGTAACAGGGTCCGGAGAACTATGAATCATGACGTGTAGCTAAAGTTACAGGGATGTTAACAGATGGCACAACACAAACTGAATGAAACACAGAGAATACCCACAAGGATGATTAGGGGAAGTGGAAACACATGAGGGAGAACAGCTGACACTACATGAACCTAATGACAGGACAGGGGAAGTGATATTAAATACAATGAACAAGTAACACTAGACTCTTTGTTTACTGGTGGTGGTCAGAGGGCCCGGTGGCGCCAGTGTCCGGCAGCCTCGCCTCTGTCAGTGCGCCCCAGGGTGGCTGTGGCTACAATGTAGCTTGCCATCACCAGTGTGTGAATGTGTGCGTGAATGGGTGAATGACTGGATTAGAGATGGACCGATCCGATATTACGTATCGGTATCGGTCCGATACTGACCTAAATTACTGGATCGGATATCGGCGAAAAATAAAAATGTAATCCGATCCATTAAATATCAAAAAGCATCTCACAAAACTTGCAACACGGCGTAACTCGGCTCATAACCGTAGCATTTGCAGCAGTATGCCTCAACCAGCATTTCATCTCCAAGGAAGTTATCCCAGAGAGAAGTAAAGCAAGTGTGTAAGTTCATCTCTGAATGTTCGTAAAAAGCGTTCCCATGTTAAGCAACAACCGATATATGGAGCGACTGCCTCTCTCTCCCCTCACCTTCCTGCCGCTACTTCAATCGTGAAACTGCTTAACGATCAGCTGATCGGCTTTTCTGTTGCGAGTCCCTCTCTCTTTGTTTTTTGGCCCACTTTGCACCAGAAAGAGGAAACCAGCGGCTGAACAACAGCAGCACGTTTAAGCTTGATAAGCTGTTGTTAGAATTTATTTAATATTACTTTCTACACCAGGATCCTTTTCTACGTAGCTGACGGCTGGTAACTGTGCAGGGGCGGATCTAGCAAAGTGCAGCCAGGGGGCCGATAGGGCGTGAACAGGAAAAGGGGCACAAAGACATACTTTTCTTTCTTATTCTCATTTAAAATATATGTAGCTTTTAATAAATAATTATCTGAATCTTACACCCAAAGTTTTAATCTGATGTAAAATGTATAGAAGTCCATTACTGTATATAGTAACTGTTAAGTCTAATATACCCTAGTAAGCTATAGTACTTTTCCTTTGGGAAAGTACCATTTGTGAATTCTGCAATTCTGTTGAAGAAAGATGTTGAATCTATTTAATTATTCTTGAAAAATAATTTATTTCTGTGCATTTTTTCCACCCTGCATCAAATTTAAGTTGATTACATCGATTAAGCATCATGAGGTGGAGGGTGGTGGTTCCCTATTTTTTTTTTTTTTTGCTGGGAGTTGGCAACCCTATTAGTTAGGTTGCTTAATATTTCTGCTAAGTACTCTTTAAAATACCAGAATAGGGAGGATGGAGTAGGTTTAAGTTAGGTTTTAAGTTAGGTAAGGTTTATTAAATTGATCAGTGTTGCTGAACTATGAAATATTTTGTGTGCAGTGTATTTTTACACACAGGTATAACAGAATAGCTTTAGTGTTGTTGTTTATTTAAACTTGAGTATGAACTTATACAAAATGCAGCAAGATATTAAAAAAAACAGTTTTATTGATTAAAAACACAATATCAGTTCATATCGGTATCGGCAGAGATCCAAATTTATGATATCGGTATCGGTATCGGACATAAAAAAGTGGTATCGTGCCATCTCTAGACTGGATATGTAAAGCGCTTTGGGGTCCTTAGGGACCAGAAAGGCGCTATAAATACAGGCCATTTACCATTTACCATTCTTTCAAAGTAAAACAGGAAACATGGAGATAAGACATGACACAAACTTGACAACATAACCACACAGACAATGACACATGACATAGGCGCACGAACCAGGGAGATGACAAAAGGAATTAAGAAACAAAAGCCTAAACAGCAACCTGGAAACTGTTACATTAAAACTTTCACGGTCCTGGTTCTGTGACCCGGTGTTTTCTGTTCTGTATTGTTAATATTTTAATTTCTTGATGTATCTTTGTTTATTCTTACTTTTTGGTTACGTTTGGTCCAGGGCTCCAAGGTCGCTGGGAAATTTGAAATGGTCCAAAACACACTCCAGTGTCCCAGCAAAGTCCAACTCCTTTCCTCTGACGCTCCTCTTACTTACTGGCTCGTTCAATATTACAGGGATGGGTCCAGGGAAGATCTACACACACACACACTCCAGTTTTTCCTCACCAGGCCGGGTGTACCCAGCTGTGCAATCAGCAAGGTGTTATACAATAAAATATCCAACACAACCAAACAGTTTACAACATTGAGGGTTACTACATGCGTATTACACCAAAAACATAACAGTTTGTATCTGCTTGAACAAAGAAAGAATATTTTACTACATATAATAGCACTAATTGCACCTGAATATGCTGCTAGGTACGAACGGCCAGGAAGAAAAATCAGTTTCTGACTCCAGCTTGTCCTGTGAAAAAAACTGTCACATGGCTCAAACAGTGTCTCCTCCACACAGTCCTCATTTAGAAAGTGCTTAACAAACCCAAACATTACAGCTGACAGCTGGATTTTCCCATTTGAGTGCAGCTAGCCACAAAGCAAACAGTCAATTACTGCTAAAGAGAGAAAGTGAAAGTGGACAGTATATCCTTGGTTTGTAAGCATAAAAAATCATTGTTGCAGCACAAATGTGATCCACTTAAACTGATTTTTAGTTTAGTTTTAGTTTTATTTTCTTCTGAGTTATTAATTCTGTCACTAATTAGCTAACATAAACTAGTGTAAGTCTATTAGCAGCAACCAACTAACCAACCACGTGACGTCATGTTCAGTACTGACAGAAGATGACGCTAAACATGTTTTTAAAACTTTAAGCACTTATTTTGTAAATCCACCTCCACACACAGAGTTACATCTATGTCAGTTTTTGAGAGCAGGGCTCCATGGTGTAAATTACCCTTTATATGTGGAGCGTTTTACATCTCTTTTAAGGTATTTGGCTGTGAGACTGATGGCCCATCACAGCAGAATGTAATCAAACCTCTGACAAGAAATTAAATGGTAGATGAACTGGTTCTTACATAGCACTACTCTATCTGAGCACTCAAGGCGTTTTATACAACTAATTCAATCACACCCAATCACACAAGCACTTTTTTCTAATGGCTGCAATCACAGCATTGTAAGATGGCGAAAGATGTACCCTTAGGCCCCCTCCTCGATTCAGAGGTGCTCTTTCCCTTTTCACGTAAATGGCCTCCTTGACTCCGCGCTCAAACCAGCGTTCTTCCCTGTCCAGCCCATTGTTCCTTCAGTGGGCTGGTTTCAGTCATTATGCAAATGTACTGTTTATAAGATTGGGGAAACCTGCAGTCAGCTGAGACTGAAGAAGTCACTTGGATGAGTGAAAAAACGTTTCTCCCACAAAACGCTACGTCCAGATGAACAGATTCAACTTTTGGAAATTTACTTTCCTGGATGATTGAGAATGCATGAAGATGTTAAGTGCTTACTGTCTAACATTCATATTCTGATGGATGCATTGGAGAGCAACATGAGGTTATTATCTTGTCCAAGGATATTTGGCATGCAGACTGGTGGAGCCTCGGATCGAACGTCAACCTTCCAGTTAGTAGCTGACCACCTGAGCTACCCCAAATTAAGGCAGGATCCCCCGGAGTCTGCAAGGAAGGATAAAAGATGAGCGGTGCGATTTAAACTATGCTTAGTGAAGACTGGTTGGCTTGAAGAAGATGGGCATAAAAATGATTTTACTACAATTTTGATGTTGGCCTTACGTTTTACAGCGTGGGAAAGTGAAAGTGATGTAGGAAAGTAGGCAGATGAGTTAAGCGCTTTGACTGCTCAAGGAAAAGGAGTGGAAAAGCGCTATATAAGAATCTGTCGATTTCCCGTACAGATCGTTCTTACTGAACATAGACATAAGCTTCAGTTTGTTTGTTTTTTTATTGTTAAAGGCTATCCCTGGTTTTTATCAGGACATGTATGTAGCTCTGAAATGTCATGGTCTGCAAGAGCAGACAGTCTTACTTGGCTGCAGATGGGGATTTTAGAATGTACTGTGATCATCTGGTTTCCTGGCCATGCTTGTTTGGAGGCCTGTTTCATCTAAGGAGTAACAAGAGTCACTTTTGGATGACTTGAAATGTGATTTAAAATAGCAATGTCAGCATTTTACTACTTGGTGGCTCCCCAATGTTTTTTTTATTAAAACTGCTGCCAGTTCTTTCTTTTTTTTTTCAAGATAATGCTGAACCTGAAATAAGTTAATATTTAATCTTCTTAAATGATGAAAGAACATATATAAAACCATTGTCACTTAATTCAATGTCCCATCAATTTTACAGCAAAACATTCGTTGAAGTATTTACTCACTGAAACCCCTGGAGCCCAGAGCATCCCTGAGTTTGTGTGTGTTGGATTTATTGATGACGTTCAGTTTGGTAGCTGGAATAGCAGAGGAGGAGAGAAAGTCGAGAAAGACTGGATTAAATTCTTCGAGGATGAGCCTCAGCTCCGGCAGGATTATATTTCAACGTGTTCAACTACACATTACTACTTCAAGGAAACTATTAGGACTTTGAAGCAACATTTAAATCAAAATGAAGGTATGGATTTAATTTGCTTGTTACAGCTGAAATGTCTATTATTATTGTTTGTTTTAAAATAGCAAACACATCACCAACCACTAAGATACTTGGATCAGGTAAAACAATCATTTAGAGTACATATCAGTGTTATGTTCAGCTTAATTTATTTTACCCACCACACTGCTAAACTAAGAAAAAGAATCCAGAGGGGAAAAACGTTTTAAAATATTAGCCTTTCACACTTCTCCTGTAATAGTGGGTGGATAATTTGTATTTTTGTGTCTGCAGATATGATTGCTGCTGTTTTTCTTTTTCAGGTGTTCATGTTTTGCAAAGGGTAAGTGGCTGTGAATGGGATAATGAGACTGGAGAGGTTAACGGATACAATCAGTATGGTTATGATGGAGAAGACTTTATAGCATTTGACCTGCAGACAGCGACATGGATAACTTCAAATCGACAGGCTGAGACCACCAAACTGAAATGGAATACAGAACGTGCCCGATTAGAGTATAATAAGAACTTTGTGATTTATTTATGCCCTGAGTTTTTAAAGAGGCATTTGAACTATGGGAGGAGCTTTCTGGAGGAAGAAAGTATGTAATAGGAAAGAAACGTCATATGGCTTTCCTTTTATCTAAGGTAGTTTACAACTCAGAAGTTAACATCTGTCTGTTTTTCCTTTCTCTCTACAGTTCTTCCTTCAGTGTCTCTCCTCCAGAAGACTCTCTCCTCTCCAGTCAGCTGCCACGCTACAGGTTTCTATCCTCACAGAGCGGTGATATTCTGGAGGAAAGATGGAGAAGAGCTTCATGAAAGCGTGGATCCTGGACAGATCCTCCCCAACGATGATGGGACCTTCCAGATGAGTGTTGATCTGAATGTTTCATCAGTCACACGTGAAGACTGGAGCAGATATGAGTGTATGTTTCAGCTCTCTGGTGGTGAGGAAAACATCATCACCAGCCTGAAAGAAACAGTGATCAGAACCAACTGGGTTGAAAGCAACACAAAGGGTGAGAGAAAATCATTCGATTCATTTTGTTTTGGTTCAACTGTGGATTCTTGATATTGTGGTGTTTGAATGTTTTATTCTTTTTTTGGTTGGGCTTCAAGCAGAATCTAAATAAATTTCAAATTTCAACAGTCAGGGAACATAATACACAGAGCTCCTCTCAAGTTGTTAAAAGTCAGCCAAATAATTTTAATGTGTCCGCTCTGCTTAACTGAAATATGTCATGGTATATGAGTCTGAGAAATTATGCATTATTTACTTCCCCCCACCATTATGGGATTTATGCAGAACTATGAGAATGCTACAGGGTGAATAGATGTACTTCTACTCTAACCTTCCATTCTATACACATTTTATCTGGTTTGTTTGTTTTGACTGAGCAGAGAGGTCCTCACACATGATGATTATTCCTGCTGTGGTTGTTTCTGTTGTTTTCGTCATCATGGGATTTTGTGTTTGCAAAAATATGAGAGGTGAGATATTCAGATGAGCTGAGCTTATACTCTGATACAAACTGCAAAACAGAATTTCTCTGGCATGCTGAAATATTTCTTCCCTTTCTATTTCCAGAAAGAAAAAGTGAACAAAGTAAGTAAACTATTTTTCTTATTTACTCTGTATTAATGGTGTTGCATATAAAAGCAACTCCAACAGCAGTGTGAGTAACAGTGTGTTTTGGACTTTACAGCTTCGGGCGACACCTCTGAACTCCTAGAGAGTCTGAATCCAGAGACCCCGTGAACAAACACAGCACCATATAGACAAAAATACACACTTACACCTACACAAGTAACAAGCAGAGAAGAATGTTGATCAGTTCATTATTTTTTATTGATAACAGTTCTTTAATTTCTGTTATTTCTCTTCAGTATTCACTTGTTTTCCAAAAAGTTAAACATGTTCTACATGTATTCTGCTCATACCTGTCAAATAGGAACCTGGTGCACTGCTATCAGCAAGATCGTTCAAAATACAGTATATCTCACCAGTGGTATGCAGATGACACACGGTTATAGATTTTTCCTTCATCAATTTTAATTATTGGTCTCAAAATTAAAAGTAAGCTTAGTTTGTTGTCAAAGTAAATGTTACTTTGTTTCATTGAGAAAAAGACATCTTTATCATTTCTGTCTGTCACTGATTTACATTCATTCACCTTTTTCTCACTTTGACTGCTGTAAATCACTTTATGCTGGCTTTACTCAGACACTTACAGAGTGCAGCTTCTACCTGAAAATTGCAAAGCAGTAAATATGTTACTGCAGGAGCTGTTGAACTACAATGGCTACAAGTTAACGTGTGTATAGATTTTTTTTTATCATTGTTATTATTTTTAAAGCATCCTGTGGTTATTTTAAGGTATCTGCTTGCTGACCAGAAGCGATGGACCATTTACCAACAGCACTCCCAAACTGATGAAACTAAATCAAATCAGACTGACTCCATCAATATTGTTTCATAAATCTCTTTTTTATTTTTAATCTGTTTTTTGTTTGTTTTGCTTTTTAGTTTGTTGGAATTCTTTTTTGTTTGTTTGTACTGTAAATATTTACTAATAAACAATGCTGAGGTTATAAAAAGACGGAAAAAATTCCCCTTATTATTTTTCGAGGTCTTTATAGACAGTATCCATTCCACTACCAGCTACTGCTAAGTCATAACCAACAACTTTGTATATGTTGCCATTAATTTTTGGACTCGTTATAATTTGGACTCGGTGGTGACCTTTAAAAATCAGCTAAAGACATTTTTATTTCAAAAGGCACTTTGTGACATATGTCTGTGAAAAGTGCTATATAAATAAACCTTTATTTACTTATTTCTTTTCCTGCTACTTGGGTCATATAAGTCTTTGGTCTTAACGGAAAATGTTTTTCTTTAAGCCTTAAAATCTTAATGAATTTAACCCATATGACAAAAAAATCACACTGCCCTTACATTTACTGATGAGACAGATCTGCAAAGCCAGACTTCGGTATACTTATGGCATAGTGGCATACTGTGTAGTATCCCAGGATCAAACCTCAGAGTGCTAGGACATTGTATAGTCTTGTGTGGGACACCAAAATCTGGAGATGGACAAGTCCATCCTGTCGTTCCTTCATCCATCTTCAGACAGCTGGAATCCAGCTGGTGTCTTTCTACCTCTGTGACTGACATGGAGGAGTCCTTAGAGGAGGCTGGGGAGCAGTTTTCTCTCTCAGAGTGCACGATCATTTCCAGAATCCGCTGTGTGCTGCAAAGTCCAGTTTTGCTTTAGTTCCCGCTGCCATGATATCTTTGAAGCTCTGAAGGGTTAGCATCATTCATTAGTTCAGTTCCCAAACTTTTTTTGTTGGCCCCCCCTTTGTTTTACAAGAAAAATATTTGTGCCCCCCCGCACGCACACGCACACACACGCACTCATACATCCTCCAACCCCACACAGCCATATTTTGCTCCATTGCGGTTTATTTCACACCTCAAACATTTAGTAAACAATTAAGCAAATACGAGTAATCTGCAATAAATTACAGGTAGCAATGAAATAAACTACTAACTCTGAGTAAACCCCAGCAGGCACAGAACATGTGCTAGCAGGTCCAGTCAGCAGGCCACAACCAGGCTCCACCATCAGCTAGCAGGCCACAACCAGACTCCACCATCAACCAGCAGGCCACACAGCCAGGCTCTACCATCAGCCAACAGGCCACAACCAGGCTCCACCATCAGCTAGCTGGTCCAGCCAGCAGCCCACAACCAGGCTCCACCATCAGCTAGCAGGCCAGAACCAAGCTCCTCCATCAGTTAGCTGGTCCAGCCAGCAGCCCACAACCAGGCTCCACCATCAGCCAGCAGGTCTAGTCAGCAGGCCACACAGCCAGGCTCTACCATCAGCCAACAGGCCACAACCAGGCTCCACCATCAGTTAGCTGGTCCAGCCAGCAGACCACAACCAGGCTCTAATATCAGCCAGCAGACCACAGCCAGGCTCCACTATCACCTAGCAGGCCACAACCAGGCTCTACCACAGGTCAACCGGGTCTATCTGTCAGTCAGCATGTTATCATCAGTAGCCTTTTTCCCTTCATAGCTTTTATTGACACCTTTTTGTCTACATGAGGTGCAGGAACAGTCTGTGGAGCGAGAGAAACCATACTCCTCTCAAAGGGAACAAGGTGGGATTTTACATCTTTTAGAAGCTTCTCAAAAGTGATCATCAGCAGAGATCTCATTTCAACTGATTTAACTGATTTATTCATTCCATATCACTGGTTTATTTCCCAATCCTCTCACCCCCCAAAGAGATTGGGCACTAAGAGAAATCAGTCTGTAAACCTACAAAAAAAAATCTGTGAAAAGAAAATGTTTTATTGTTCTTCTGCTTCTTTTATCTGGAAATGTGCAACCTAATCCCGGTCCAGATTGCAAATGCTTAAGTACTCCTTGTGATTTTAAAGCCTGAACAGGTCTTGGTATCACTCATTTTAATGTCGGAAGTCTTTTCCCAAACTTGATTTTGTGAAAATTTGGATGAAAGAGTTAGATACTGATATTCTTATATTATCAGAAACCTGGCTTACTAAATCTCTTACTGACAAAGACATTGCAATAACGGGCTATAATCTTTTCCGTTGCAACCGCCCCAGAAAGGGTGGCGGTGTTGCAATTTATGTAAAAAGCAAATTCAATGTTACTGTCGATTCATTGGTATTGGTTTGTAAACAGTTTGAACTTCTTGCCCTCAAGCTCCAACTTTTCAAGGGCTATTTTATTACCATTGTGGGCTGTTATAGACCCCCCTCGGCTAGTAGTGAGGCTTTAGTTTCACTTAGTGAAAAACTATCTACTTTAGATTTTAATGAAATTGTGCTGGCCGGAGATTTCAACTGGAACTGGTTGTCCTCTGCCTCAGACAGTTTTAAATTCACGTGTGATTCATATAATCTCACACAACTAATTTACAGCACAACTCATCCAAATCTTAAATGCCCAGAAAAGTCATCACTTATTGATTTTTTTTTAAGTAATATGCCGTATAAATATTCTCACACTGGGGTTTTCGCAAATGATATCAGTGACCACTGTTTGGTAGCTGTAGTCAGACAATCGAAGCTCCCAAAATCAAGGCCACAAATAGTTTTTAAACGAGATTTTAAGCATTTCTTTGAGCAAGCTTTCTTTCGTGATTTATGGGACTATAACTGGAGTAGAATCTACCTGATAACTGATCTTGAGCTGGCATGGAATTATTTTTATGATACTTTTATTAAAATTATAAATAAACATGCCCCCATGCGCAAATTTAGAGTAAAATGAAGAAACAACCCTTGTTTTTCTCCTCAGTTCTCCAGTCTAATCAAAAAAAGGGATGCTGCCTGGGCCAGAAAAACTAAATCCGAAGCAGATTGGCTGATTTTTAGACAGCTCAGAAACTGTTCAACTTCCTTAATTAAAAAGGCCAAATCAGAATTCTATCTTTCAAATACTACTAAACATTTGAACAAGCCTAAAAAATTCTGGAAAATAATAAAATCTTCTTATGGGGACATAACTACAAATGAGATGCCAACTTTTGTTGTAAAAGACTCCTGCACTTTAACAGAGAAATGTGACATTCTAAACAGCTTTAATGAGCATTTTGTTTCTTCAGGATCTCTATTTAAATCTTTAAATCCAGATTTAAAACAGCATAATCAACAGGAGGCTCTCTCTGCAACTGCTCAAACTAAATCTGTGGTCCAACCCTTCAGTTTTTCTCCGATAAATGTTGTTGAGGTCCATAGGGCTTTAAATCTGTTGGATCTAAATAAATCTGCAGGACCAGATCAACTTGATCCCCAGTTTTGGCTGCAGATTTTATAGCAGAACCAATAACTTACATTTTTAATCTTAGCCTCTCGAACAGTGAGATCCCTGTAATATTGAAATCTGCCTATGTTCTCCCTTTGCTGAAAGGAGGTGATCCTTCAGATGTTAATAACTACAGGCCCATATCTAAATTGTGTGTTCTAGCAAAAGTTCTAGAAAAGTTCATTAGTGAACAACTGAAAGACTTTTTGGACACAAATTCAGTTCTTTCCCAACATCAGCCAGGATTCAGAAAACAACACAGCACAATAACTGCTGCTATTAAAGTGGTTAATGACATCGTTGATTCAATGGACTGCAAAAAATACTGTGCTGCTCTTTTTCTTGACTTGTCAAAGGCTTTTGATACAGTTGACCATGCTATTTTATTAAATAGACTAAATAATATTGGTCTATCTGTAAATGCTGTAAGTTGGTTTTCAAATTACTTGTCAGCAAGAAAACAGTGTGTCCATGCTGCTGGGTCTAAGGAGCTTGGAAAGAAAAGCGTCTGGACTTCTTTAAGTTGCTTGAAGACGTTTCACCTCTCATCCGAGAAGCTTCTTCAGTTCTAAGGATCAAATGGTGGAGAGTCCCAGATTTAAACCCAGTGGGAGTTTCCCCCCAAAGAGGGACAAAAGGACCCCCTGATGATCCTCTACCTAATCACATGAGCCAAGGTGTGAAAGCGGGTATGGGTCCCAATCAGCCAAGGTTTCGGGTGAGCTCATTGTTAAACCTGGCCCCACCCTATCATGTGATTTCCTGAGGTCAGATGGCCCAGACTGTGAGTGGGCGTTAAGGCGTCTGGGAAGGGATCTCAAAACTGGATTATAGATGGCAGACAATTGGTGTCGTAAATCACCGCCTCTGTTCAAAGATGGTCGCTCACAGTGGACATAAATGGCTTCTTTCACTCCTCTTTCAAACCATCTGTCTTCTCTGTCCAAAATGTAAACGTTGGCATCCTTGAAAGAGTGACCTTTGTCCTTTAGATGCAGATGAACTGCTGAGTCTTGTCCCTGTCCAAAACGTTCACATTTCTTTCCAAGCTCCTTAGACTACAATGACCTGGATGACTGAGAACCTTCACATGCTGCTGGGTCTTCTTCCTCTTCCTCCCAGTATCCAAAGGAGTTCCACAGGGCTCCATATTAGGGCCATTGCTATTTTCTCTTTACATAAACAACCTTTGTGATAATTTGTCAAATGCAGCATTTCATCTTTATGCAGATGATACAATTATTTATTTTTCATCCCCTTCAGTAGCACAAGGTCTTCAGGTCAGAGGCTACTGGTGGTCCCACGTACTAGGTTTAAAACACGTGGGGATCGGGCTTTTCAGGCACTGGCACCTAGGCTGTGGAACTCCCTGCCGTTGTCTTTACGCTGTCTAGACTCTACTGACTCCTTTAAAAAGCAGCTGAAGACATTTTTATACAAACGGGCTTTTAATTAATTTTAACTTGTATGTCTGATCTTATTGTGAAGCACTTTGTGATTTTTATCTGTGAAATGTGCTATATAAATAAATTTTACTTACTTACTTACTTACACAAACCCTGCAATTTCTGCAGTCTGCCTTTGATGTCGTTCAGTCCCATTTAACTCAACTTAAGTTGGTGTTAAATCCAGAGAAATCCAAGTTGATGTTATTCTCAAATGGCAAAGAGTTGTTAGCTACGTCTCCTAAGATTAAAACAATTGAAGGAACTGAAATTGAAATGGTCACATCTTACAAGTATCTAGGGATCATTATAGATCAGAATTTGTCATTTAAGACTCGCATTCAAAGGCTTGTGTTGAAGTTAAAACTAAAACTAGGTTACTTTTTTAGAAACCAATCCTGTTTCTCCCTCCAAGTGAGAAAACATTTGATTCGTGCAACCTTTTTACCTTTATTGGATTATTGTGACCTGCTTTTTATGAATGCACCTGCCCACTACCTAAAGAGGTTGGATACTGTGTACCATTGTGCTTTACATTTTATTACTGGCTATGGAAATCGTGTACATCATTGTGTTTTGTATGCTGCAGCTAAATGTCCATCTTTGCATATTCGCAGACTCTCCCATTGGTTGATCTTTATCTATAAATCTCTCCTTGGGCTGGTTCCATCTTATTTATGTGTTTATATGTGTAAAAACCACAACCAATACAGCCTTTGTTCGCATAATATCATACAATTGATTGTCCCAAAAATCAGAACAGAATTGGGGAAAAAGGCTTTTAAATACGCTGCCCCTGCTTCCTGGAATAATCTGCAGAAGGAACTGAAATGATCAGAATTGGTTACCTTGGGAGAATTTAAGTCTGTCTTTAAGGAATGAGAGAACAACTCTTTTACTCAGTGTGATTGTTTTTAAAGTACTCTTAATTTGATCTGTTATTGTATATTTTAAATGTTATATACCTATGTGGTATGTGACTTTTGTTGCCATGATGCCAGGTCTCTCTTGGATTTTTAATTAAGATTAAGATTTTTAATCTCAATGAGATTTTTTACCTGGATAAATAAAGGACTAATAAAATAATAATTAAAAAAAAAACAGTTTTATGCTACGTCCGCACCTACACGGGTATTTTTGAAAATACAGCTGTTTCGTCCACACGTAAACGTGTTTTGAATCACCGAAAAAGGAGATTTTTTAAAACTCCTTTTTTGCGTTTATGTGTGGACGAGGAATGCAGAGTTCGTCAGGCAACGTCAAAGCTATGTGCCTTTTTTCACATCACGCTGTGTGCCACGTTTATGTAGCCGGATGGGCTACTCGCCTTTCTTTTCTCTCTTGCTCGCTCTACAGCTCTCTCGCTCTCTCCTGCCTCGCTCTTGCTGTGCAACTACGTTAATTAGGAACCCACCTGCATATTGATTACAGGGTGGTGTTTACCTGTATAAAGGGAAGCCGTTTTTTTTTTTTTTTTTGGTTGGATCATTCCTCCCGAGCTTGTGACACAGCAGTAAATGCTGGCCTATTGGTTAATTTACCGATAGATCGGATCGTGTGACTGCTACAGGTAGGCCTCCTTTTGACCTCTGATTTCTCTCTAAAGTCGGTAACTAGTAGTCATATTTCTGCGGCCCGCTACAGCGCGGCTGTTTCTCTTTGCTTTACTCCAGCCGTGGTGGAGAGACGCTTGAGTTGCATCCACCATGCAGTACAGTGCCTGCAGTCTTGGGGTAAGCCGCTTATATTATAGCTGCTAGTATTTGTAAATTAGAGAAGATTAAGGTTATCTTTGCCCTTTTTTTGTTTGTATGATTTGATTGCTGCCGCACCCTCTCAGGGACCAACTGCCTGTTTTTAAGAGAAGAGTTGAGACGCCTGCCTAGCTGCTGTCTTGTCTTGCCTTGTTTTATCTTGTGTTCGGATCTGTTGTGTAGCGGCAACCTTTGGTCCTTCTTTGCCGCTTCTGCAGGACGTTAAGTTTCTGACTCGTGCTCTTGGATGCCTTCCGGTAGCAAAAATGAGGCGAATTAAAAAGGGGCAAAACATTTATTTTTCATACAAACCAAAAGGTACAAAACAAATGCCTCTGGTGGGAGCTCCGTTTACATTCCATTTATGTTGCAACAAAAAATAACATTTAAACGGCGACAGTCAGAAAACTGTTGCTCCACGTCCTGCTTGCTTACCTAACCTTTTACCCACCCCAAGGGCGTCGATTTGGCATGGACGGAAGGGATATGTCCCCACCAATATCCAACGATTATTGAACTGTCCCCACCAATAATTTGATCTCTTCGAGTAAAGAAATACAAACCCGATAGAAAGAAAAAAACGATCTGTCAACGTCTCATTCACCCAGCGGCAGTGTTGCCAACTTAGCGACTTTGTCGCTATATTTAGCGAGTTTTCAGACCCCCTTAGCGACTTTTTTTTCTAAAAAGCGACTAGCGACAAATCTGGCGACTTTTTCTGGTGTTATTGGAGACTTATTTATGACAACTTTTTGACGTGAAAACGCGTATCGCTCTTACTCTCAACAAGCAGCGGTGCTGCCATGGGCACCTCACCCGTGCCAAAGCACTCACAGGATAGTCCTCTCCCAGCTGCTCTCAGGGCAGGAGATGTTCACACCTATGCGTCCAAACGGCAAATGAATCGCGCATGAGCGAAGCCGCTGCTCCCGCACTGACTGTAACGCAATCAGTTCTTCTTTTACTGTTATGCTGTTTTGTGGATCACAAGGTTTAAAACTACTTATAAACACACACACACACTGTAACTCCACCAGAGTGCCAATTTCGGGTCACTTTTGCCGGTCCAAACCCGGATAAAGGAGCAGGGTTGAAATTGTGACATTAAAACACAATAATTACTAAAAGAAATTTAATTTGTAGTTCTAAATAAATTCTAACTGCATTTAGAACGTTTTTTACTCACTTTATGTCTCTTCCACGATGTTATTTCTCTCTCCAACAACATAGGTTACAATTACATTAGCGACCAATTATGCAAATTAGGCGATGAAGTCATTTAGCGACTTCTAGCGACTTTTAGGACAGCCAATAGCGATTTTCCTTACTGAGGAGTTGGCAACACTGCCCAGCGGTGCAGAAAGAGTTAAATTACGTTCTCTACTGGACTACCTCATGTGACAAATATGGCCAATGTGATTGGCTGTACCTTTCAGGGAGCTCTGTTTAATTTTAGCAGCGGCAAGCCTGCGCTCAGTGTTGCCAACTTAGCGACTTTGTCGCTATATTTAGCGAGTTTTCAGACCGCCTTAGCGACTTTTTTTTCTAAAAAGCGACTAGCGACAAATCTGGCGACTTTTTCTGGTGTTATTGGAAACTTATTTATGACGACTTTTTGACGTGAAAGCGCGTATTGCTTTTACTCTCAACAAGCAGCGGGTGCTGCCGTGGGCACCTCGCCCGTTCCAAAGCGCTCACGGGTGGAGGATAGTCGTCCCACAGCTGCTATCAGGGCAGGAGATGTTCACACCTATGCGTCCAAACTGCAAATGAATCACGCATGAGTGAAGCCGCTGCTCCCGCACTGACTGTAACGCAGTCAGTTCTTCTTTTACTCTTATGCTGTTTTGTGGATCACAAGGTTTAAAACTACTTATAAACACACACACACACACACACACACACACACACACACACACACACACACACACACACACACACACACACACACAGTAACTCCACCAGAGTGCCTATTTCGGGTCACTTTTGCCGGTCCAAGCCCGGGTGAAGGAGCAGGGTTGGAATTGTGACATTAAAAAACAATAATTACTAAAAGAAATTTAATTTGTAGTTCTAAATAAATTCTAACTGCATTTAGGACGTTTTTTACTCACTTTATGTCTCTTCCACGATGTTATTTCTCTCTCCACCAACGTAGGTTACAATTACATTAGCATGACCAATTATGCAAATTAGGCGATGACGTCATTTAGCGACTTTTAGGACAGCCAATAGCGATTTTCCTTACTGAGGAGTTGGCAACACTGCCTGCGCTGCGAGGAGAGGAGAACAGCAGCAAAAAGGAAGAACCTGGTTGTAAGAAAGTATTTTTCAAAGAAACCTGTAAGTCACTTAAAGTCAAGTTCACTCATAAAATGTGTCCGTTATAATAATGTTACAGGCTATGCTAGGCCATACATGCCAACCCTCCCGATTTTTCCGGGAGAATCCCGAATTTCAGTGCCCCTCCCGAAAATCTCCCGGAGCCACCATTCTCCCCAATTTCTCCCGATTTTCCACCCGGACAACAAAATTGAAAAACCATATCCTAGATTGGCCCAGCCAATTCCAGTTTCCAACAATGGCTACTACTACTGCAGCTACTTGGTATTAATATTACTCTTATTACTCTTTCTGGGTCGCGAAATAAACTTTTAACATATTTTCAGGCGATAATCTAGTTGTGTAAACTTCAAATAACTTAAACATGTTATTGTTTGGCCTTTTTCAGTGTTTTATTTGTTCGTGAGTAAATCGGTTTGACTGAGATTAAAGTTATTAGATTCGATTAGATTAAATAAAACTTTATTAATCCCTCGGGAGGGTTCCTCCGGGGTTTTCACACAGCTGAATAAATGTCAAACAGAAAACTGATTAAACAGAAGTGTGAGATGGTCGAGAATCTACACAAGCGTCCGGTTATATTTTATTTTATTTAGACAGCAAGGAGCAGACGGCAGAGGTGACGTAATTATGAAGGCTAGACCCTCCAATTTCACAGTCGCTCATTTCCGGTCTACCCGGCTTTCGGAGGACCCGGCCCACTTAGACCGCGAAGGCCGGGTCCTCAGGTGGACGCAGCCTCTGAATTTGGACACCCCCGGAACAGGCCGGTGACATTTAACTTATTTTTTTCCGATAAGTAAACACTGTAAAAAAAACAAAAAAAAACCTTTGAATGTCTTCCTAATTCTCAGGTCTCAAGGTTGGCAGGTATGTGCTAGGCTTTGGCCCACATCAGTCTAAAACTGTAACCATGAAAAAAGTGTTGCCATGTCCACCAGGACAGTATAGTATAGACAGTATAGTATAGAGTCCTTCACATAGTGGACATTGAGTTGTTGTGTGGGGCACCAGTAGTCCATGTCTGTTGCTGTAACAGTAGTTCATGTTTAGAATAAAAAATCCCAGCTCACTGATTGGATCGGGGCAATAGTGCCTAAAATGTGGCATAATTTTGCTGAGAGATCTTTTACTTTGTGGTAATCTTAGATGAGTAGTTTTATGGACAAAAACCAACCAGGTTCAGTGTTCCCTCAGTGCTAATGTATCAGAGATGTTGGTGTACTATAACTGAAGTAATGTTGTTAAGTCCTTAAAGTCATATTCTTTTATTGTCATGACTGTATTTGAAGCTTTTTTAAAAATTTTTGTATGATACCTGATTTATATGGAATATGGCTGAAGTAAACTAAAGTCTAAAATCAGTCATTTGTTTAATAGTAATTTAACATTATAATTCACATATAAAACTATGAATTGTAATTTGAAATGGTTTAAAAGCATGTAGAATAGCATATGTAGGAAAGTATATTTCTCCTTTTCTTTTTTCTTTTTTTTTTTTTTTTTTTTTTTTTAATATCAAGAAGCAAAGACAAAAACTAAAAAAAAAAAGGAGAGGCAGGGTTCGGTGGTTGAATCATCCGTCCCCACCAATGCCAAAACCAAATCTACACACTTGCCTGTGAGGCTCAGAGAGAAAACTAAAGCCGCACAGTGTGGAGTGAATGCAGGTGAAACCAGTGAGGGTGTGGCAGACAATCACACAGGACGGAAACTAGACACAGGTGCAGACAATCAGCGAATCAGTGGTGGGAAGTAAAGCCACAGGAGACAGGCAACACTACTTTTCACATTTCCAGACTGCAACTGGTTGACTCGACCGACTCCTCCCGTTGTGTCTTACTCCCAATAGAGATCTCAGGGGAGCAGAAGCAGCAAGCATTTATCAATATAAAAAAAATCCTTCCCTCAAAGCCTTATTTTAATTTGATAACAGTTGAATATAACATGTGGAACAACTGTATCATAAACAGTTTTATTATAGCACAACTTAAGCTCTATTTCATCATCTCATGTGTAACAGAGCTCAGGCAATTTTCACAACTTGACCGTGTGAAAAATGATCATACTGGAGAGGAGTGATGCACAGGTGGGGGCGAAATCCAGACTGAGAGAAATTTGCCCGAGTGTTTGGAATTTTTTGCTGAGGACTGTTACGCTAGTTTATATCAATCTGAACAGATTAATTGATGCTTATTTTGGATTGCAGAGTTTAGACTTGGAAGCTGGAAAGTGGAGTCAGTGTGGGAGGGTTGGGCAGCAGCCTGTATAGGTCTGATTTTCTAACAGTGCTGATTAACACTGACTAACATGACAGCAGGGAAGGAGGTGGATAGCTTTAACAGCAGGGAGTTGAGCGATGAGGAGGTATATGGGAGCAGTACAGAGGTAAATGAGCAGCAGGAGGTGGGGAGAGGAGGTGGATACTGGATGGCTAATGACAGAAAGAGAAAGAAGGAGCAGGAGGCTAGGCTGGAGGGTAGAGAGAGTAAGAGTTGGGAGGATGTGATGAAGAAGTCCAAGCTGGAATCTCTTAATCTTGTAGTGGGCTTCCAGGGTAATGGACAAAAACAACCAGAGCCCAGGTTTGTCTGATAAGGTATGCCAGAGTGTTATGGGATGGCAACCGGCTGATTGGCTGTATCTCAAACATCCAAGTGGAAAAGGCAACAAAGCTTGTGAGTGTAGGAAAAGTCAAAGTATAAAGAAGTGTGAAAGTTGGAGTGCAGAGAGTGAGTGGGAGTAAGGAGATGATAACAGGAGTCCCCTTTAGTGTTAACACAGCAGAAATAGTCTAAGCTTGCATAACTGTGGAGAACAAAAAGAATGATAAGAGGGTCAGAAAGGTGTAGGTGGAACTTAATGTTAAGGATGCAACATAAGAACTGTATTTAGTGTTTATAAAGTATAAATGTGAGGGAATGTCTCAAGACCTATAAAGTGTTTTAGTTTCTTCACCTTGCCGAAGCACGTGGAGGCAAGAGAAGGTCTTCAGGATGTGGAGATCATGAATGGAAAATGTGGGGCTGGTGTCAAACTAAAATGCTTGAACTGTGGAGGAGAAGGTAGTGCTGCCTACTGAGGATGTGAGACAATGTGAGGCTGATTTCCCACAATGGACAATCTTAAACACATTTATTTTGTTTTGGTACCTTTCACCAGAGATTCAAGTGGAGCCAGCAGGTGTTTAACAAAATAACACATTTCTGTTTCATAGCCTCACGTTAAAGTCATGTCAGTTAAATATGACGTGTGGAACAACTGCAAATTGCATTTTTCCTTAACTGTTCTCATTTCCTTTCCTTACCTGTTTTTCTTTCTCAATTTCAATACTACTTTCATGCACGTTCACTCACTCCACAACTTTTATCTTCCTCCTCTCCAGTTCTTCCATCAGTGTCTCTCCTCCAGAAGACTCCCACCTCTCCAGTCAGCTGCCACGCTACAGGTTTCTATCCTGGCAGAGCCGTGATGTTCTGGAGGAAAGATGGGGAGGAGATTCATGAAGATGTTTATCTTGGAGAAATCCTCCCCAACAATGATGAGACCTTCCAGATGAGTGCTGACCTGAGCGTATTATCGGTCTCACCTGAAG